>NW_004444005.1:731082-751829 GCF_000243295.1 Trichechus manatus latirostris | reverse complement strand
TGCTCCTATGATTTTCTATTGAGTTGTCTAATTCTGAAATTTTATTGTTAATCTTCTGGATTTCTGATTGCTGTCTCTCTATGGATTCTTGCAGCCTATTAATTTTGTCATTATGTTCTTGAATAACTTTTTTAAGTTCTGCTACTACTGTGTCTGTATGTTGCCTGGCTGTTTCTGCGTTCTGTCGAATTTCTTTTCTTATTTCCAGAAGAGTTCTGTATATTAATCTTTTGTATTCTGTTTCTGGTAACTCCAAGAAGTTCTCTTCCTCCAGAGAATTTATTGATTCTTTATTTTGGGAGCTTGTTGAAGCCATCATGGACAGCCTGTTTATGTGACTTGATATTGACTATTGTCTCCGAGCCCTCAATAATTTATTATAATTTTATTTTGTGTTTGCTCAGTGAGACCTAGCTTCTTATTTTGTTTTGTTTTGATATGCCCCAATAGGCTGCTTGTGTGCACTAGTTTGATTTTTGACACCTTTTGATCTCAAATGTCCTGTCACCTGGTAGTTAGTTCTGTAACTAAGTATGTGCATGCCAGAGTCTGTTAAAATTTCCTATATGGGATCATCTTGGGTGTGCAGGCAGTCGGTCACCAAGTGTGTGATGCAGGCTCTCACCCCCAGTCCTACAGAGGCATGGGTGATTGGTGCAGGCACTGGACTCTGGCTGTGGTAGGGGATCACGTGCTGAGCCAGGCATGGGGCTGACGGCTGCCCCTGAGATTCTGAAAGAAAAGTGTGTCCCTATTCTTAGGGTGAATAGGTAGGTGAGTTTTGCAGCTGGGCTAAGAGCACCCCACTATGTTGGCTGCAAAGATTTGAGGGCACCACTGTTTCTTGAACTCCTGTAGCAGGTGACTAGGCACTTTAGGAGCTACCACCAGTCCTCAAGACTCTGCTGCAGACTGATAAAAGTGCCTACTTGAGGAGCAGGGCTGTTTCGAGGATCACAAATCTGCCCATTCACAGCTGAAGCAGTTGAAGTTAAATTTCAGATGTTTGCCCTGTTGTACTGTGGTAGTGAGGGATAATGCTGTTGAGATGGGTACCCACTAATCTATACAATGGTGTATGGCACTCAGAGTCTGCGGATCCCTGGTTTCTATGGTCAGCAAAGGAGCTGTGCTGACCCTGTGTTCCTGGCCTAGGGGAGCCAGCAACTTATTTTTTCCCTCTTCAAGGCCAGGAGAATGGGTCAGGGCACCTTTTGGGATCTACTTCCAGCCCAGTGGACTCCTGGTGCAGAGCGGGGAGGGAGGAGGTAAAAGGAAGAGAGGTTTTTCCCAAATCTGGTGCAGAGCGCTGAGGTAAGAGGTAAAAGGGAAAGAGGTTTCTCCCAAATGGGCTTTTTTTAAATCGCCACGAAATGGTGCACGCATGTACTTATCCTAGCCTCTTGGGAGCTGCTCTTCAGTGGTTCGGAGTGTCCAAGTAGAATCTCTGCTGCCGGGTCTCTCTAGATGTGGAAACTGCTTGAGCACGTGCACAGCACAGCTGTTTGCCTGCTTTGCCGTGGCCCGGCATGGCTGTGTCTCTGCAGTATCGCCACCACGGCTCTAGCGCTCCTCATCTCTTCCAAACAGTCTTCCTCTCCAGTATGACTCAGATGGATTTCTTAACCTTTCCTTGTTCAGGGCTGCCAGATGTTCACATAGAATTAAATCACTTGTTTTTCCAGGTCTTTGTTGTAAGAAGTCTATAGGAAACGTCTAACTAGTCCGCCATGTTGACCACCTGAAAGTCACTTTTGAGAATGACATTAAATGTAGTCAGCAAGACTGGACTGTAACCTAATTAACTATATTAACATATCTACAGAAAGGACTTATTCAGAACTGCGGTTGACCAGAGTGGAAGAAGAGAAAATGGAAAGTCAGGCAAATGTTGGCACATGACCTCCTAGAACTATCCTGAGGAAAAGGAGCCTTAGTTAACGAACTTTGAATATCCCTTTCCCATTGGCAAGACCATCCACACTGTGAGATGTCTATCTCAGGCCATCTTAGCCCAATGTCATTGCACAAAGTGGGTGGCTTTACCACAGAAATTTGTTATCTCACAGTTCCGGAGGCTGGAAGTCTGAATTCAGGGCATCAGCTCTAGGGAAAAGTCCTTGTTTGTCTCATTCAGCTTCTAGTAGCTGCTGGCAATCGTTAGCATTCCTGGGCTTGTAGTTGCATCTGCCTCCATCTTCACACGGTGTCTTCCCCTGTATGTGTGTCTTTTTTTTTTGTCTATACTCTCCTTAGTAAGACATCACTCAAAAGGGATTAGGTTCAGGACCCACCCTACTCCCTGATGACCTCATTAACATAATAAAGGAAAAAACCTATTTCCAGACAAGATCACGTTCACAGGTACAGGGGTTAAAAAAAACCCACTACCTTCCAGTAGATTCCAACTCATAGCTATCCTATAGGACAGAGTAGAACTGCCCCGTGAGGTTTCCAAGGCTGTAAATCTTTATGGAAGCAGACTGCCACATCTTTCTCCTGTGGAGCTGCTGGTGGATTCAAACCGCTGAACTTTTGGTTAGCAACTGGGCACTTTGACCACTGCACCACCAGGGTTCCCTGGTACAGGGGTTAGGACTTCAAATCACAGTTTTGGGGACACAATTCAATCCATAACAACCTACTGACTGTATTGCATTGTAAGGACCTGTTGTTCTGTCTCTCTACTAAACTGAGGACAGAGCATGCTCATTACGCATCACTGTATTCCTAAAGCCTAGAAGAGTGCTTCGTGATATTGCCCAAACTCAATAAGAAAACGAGTCCTTGGCTGGTGCAAATGATTAACACGCTTGGCTGCTAACCTAAAGATTGACAGTTTGAGTCCACCCAGAGGCACCTTGGAAGAAAGGCCTGGTAATCTACTCCCAAAAAACAACCATTGAAAACCACCCTATGGAATACAGTTCTACTCCAACACACAGGTCGCCATGAGTCAAGATGGACTTGATGGTCAACAAGAAAAGTAAAATTTTTTTGTAAAGTAAATATTTTAGAATTTGTGGTCCATACAGTCTATGTAGCAACTATTCAACAGTGCCATTGTAATGACAGTGGCCATAGATAGTATGTAAGTGAATGGATGTGGATGTTTTCTAATCAAACTTAATGTAAAAATTGGTGATGGGCTGGATTTGGCCCATGAGCTATAATTTGATGACTCCTGCCTTAGAGGATTATTGTACTAGAAATGTGATTTGAAATCCATATACCCTTCAGAATCCTAGGGGTTCCTTGGAGTTGTCTTAAGGGCCAATGTAGGGGTAGGGAAGAAGAGATAGATGCCAGGGGCTCAGACCCCACCGCCTCACCAGAGCAACTGCTCCATTTTTCTACTCTGGGCATCAGTGGAAGATTTTATCTAACTTGTAATTCACACTGTCTTGTATTTGTATAAAATATATTTGACTTATAATTTTCCAATAATTAGAATTTAGATTCATTTATTTTGTGGTTCAAAAGTGAATCATTCATAACCCATTGCTAAAGTAGATGTGTACATGGACAACCAAGTACATGGTCTTACAATAATACCTCATTGAATCATTTTTCACTTATAAAAACTGGCATGAGAGGAAGAGGTGGATGAGTCTTCAGCCTCCAAAAGGGGTTGAGGTTAAATAAAAGTTTGAGAATCATTGCATTCTCAAAGGGTTCCAGGGCTAAAAAATGAATAAAAACACCCATACTAGATGATCAGTGATTGTCCAGTGTTAGATTTCTTGCCTTCCGTGTGGGAAACTCAGGTTAGATTCCCAGCCAATGCACCACATGCACAACCACCAGCCGTCTGTCAGTGGAGGCTTGCATGTCATGATGATGTAGAAGAAGTTTCAACAGTGCTTCCAGACTAAGATGCACTAGAAAGAAAGGCCTTGTGATCTACTTCTCAAAGTCAGCCAGTGAAAATGCTATGGATCACAATGGTCTGATCTGCAACTGATCATGGGGATGGTGCAGGACTGGGCAGCATTTATTCCATTGAGCATGGGGTCACCAAGAGTTAGGGGCCAACTCCAGGGCAGCTAACAATAACGGATGACCTCAAAAATCCCCTTTCAGTCAAAAAGTCTATTTCTAGGATCCTGTTTTTGACCATTACTGAGCATCATTTGAATATATAGACACAAACGCATACTGAGTGAACCATTCAGTCTCTGGCAGCTAACAATAATGGATGACCTCAAAAATCCCCTTTCAGTCATAAAAGTCTATTTCTAGGATCCTGTTTTTGACCATTACTGAGCATCATTTGAATATATAGACACAAACGCATACTGAGTGAACCATTCAGTCTCTGCTCTTCACCATGATTACCACCGCATTCATTCTCCACCTCATTGATTCTCAACCATTAGTGTGTCCTGGTGGCACAATGGTTAAGTGCTTGGCTGCTAACTGAAAGGTTGACAGTTCAAACCCATCTAGTAGCTCCATGGGAGAAAGGCCTAGTGATCTGCTCCCATAAAGATTACAACCTAGAAAATCTTGCAGGGCAGTTCTACCCTGTCACATGAGGGCACTATGAGACTGAATCAACTTGATCGTATCTAACAAACAAACAAACAAAAAACAGTAGAATTACCTGTAGAGCTTATAGAAAACACATAGGTTTGGCTACCCTAGACCTACTGTCAGAGTCTTCAGGAATTGTGCCAGAGGCATGAACATTTTGATGAAACTGTATAGTTTGATTATGATGTTCACCAAAAGCTAACTATAGTTCTACCCTATTCTTTGCTTGCCAAGAATTGGAAAAGGGAAGAGACGAATTCCTAATACTAAGGATGTCTTGGGGACACATTGATTGAGAAGCAGTGCTCTAGGCTTCATGTGACAGGAAACAAACAAAAAAGGCAATTAAGCTACTGGGCAAAGTACTGTATATTGTGCAATGGTCTTGGGCTCTGCTGACAGTGGAATTGTGTGTGTCTGTTTGATGTCTGTGTAGGTGTCATTATCCCTAGAAATGAGAAAATCAAGGTTCAGATAATTCAAATAAATTGTGCAAGTTCCAACAAGAGGTTAGTGGTGAGCCATACTTTGAACCCAGTTTCTTTTCACACTGTTGGTGGTGGACCAAAGCCAGGCCTTGTGGTACAGCAGATAAATAATAGCATTTATATAGTATTCTAACATGGCTGCAGTGTAACTGAGCAGCTGTGAGGCCCAGTCATTGTTTTATAGCCTAGGGCTAGTGTGGCGCAGTGGTTAAGTGCTTGGCTGCTAACCCAAAAAGTTGGCAGTTCAAATGCACCAGCTTCCCCTTGGAAACCCTATGAGGCAGTTCTACTCTGTCCCATAGGGTTGCTATGAGTGAGAATTGACTCAAAGGCAAAACTGGTTTGGGTTTTGCTTTAAGGCCAGTATGGTGCTATAGTGTTGTGTGTGATAGCAAGAAATTTTACTTGGATCCCAAGTTTAGGTTGGGGAGATACAGCTCATCAGAAAGCATTTTTTGTATCCTTTAAGCTCAATGGAATCAGATAAGATTTGCAGTGTTATGGATTGAATTGTGTCCCCCAAAAAGGTGTGTCAACTTGGCTAGGACATGATTCCCAGTACTTTGTGGTTGTCCACCATTTTGTGATCTGATGTAATTATCCTAGTCTTATAAATCCTAACTTCTATGATGTTAATGAGGCAGGATTAGAGGTAGTTATGTTAATGAGGCAGGACTCGAGCTATAGGATTAGGTTGTATCGTGAGTCAATCTCTTTTGAGATATAAAAAAGAAAATTGAACAGAGAGGAGAGGGACCTCATACCATCAAGAAAGAAGCACCAGGAGTGGAGCTCATCCTTTGGGCTCGGGGTCCCTGAGATGAGAAGCTCCTAGACCAGGGCAAGATTGATGACAAGGACCTTCCCCCAGAATCAACAGAGAGAGAAAGTCTTCCCCTGGAGCTGGCCCCCTGAATTCGTACTTCTAGCCTCCTAAACTGTGAGGTGTTAAATTTCTGTTTCTTAAAGCCATCCATTTGTGGCATTTCTGTTACAGCAGCACTAGATAACTAAGACACATACCTTGCTCAAACTCAGACTTCTGTTGGCCTCATAGGAGCAGAACCTCATGACCAGAGTGTCTCTAATGGTCTAAAATGGCATTGTGATATTTTTAAAAGACTTGTTTTATAGCCAAAGTAATTTGTCTTTCATTTAAAAAAAAGTGTCATGCACACTTTAAAGTCTATTTAAGATCGATGATTTGACTACATCTTGGTTCTGTACAAAGAGCACTAAACTGAAAATCAAAAGACTTGAATTCTAAATCTGATTTGTCTACCAAGTCATTGTATGGCCTTTTATAAAACACTTCACTTTTATGGATTGCTTTTCCGTCATTTGTAAAACAGGAGAGTTGGTCTAGTACTTAGAGGATCCCTAAAGTTTCTTCTGGATTTACAATTCTTTAATTCTTTTATCTGTTTACTGCTGTATTACCAGCTTCCAAAGGATGTAGCAGGTACATAGAATAAAAGAATTAAAGTGGATTGAGGAAAAGTTTGGGTTTGAATCCAAGCCTGTTTGAATTCAAAATCCATGCTCTTTGTATGACATATCCTGCCAATCATTTAACTGAATATAGACATTGGGGGTCAGAATTCTTGAGATGCTGGGAACCACAATTCTGGCCAGTTAATCTAAAATCATAATACTTTTTCTAATCTTGAGATGCCTTGCTCAATCAGAACCCTTCCAAATGCGTTTTTCAGCCCTAAACAATGATGATCCCTCTAAATAGCATGTGAGGAATTAGGTAGTGGGCAGGGAGAATAGAACCAGCTGCTAAGCCACTAATACAAACAGGCATGTGCAAAGAGGGGAATACCTGTAGGATAGAGAGGAGGTACCGAGAGGAATGTGATTGTCTTTAGGGCAAGTGAAAGGGTTAGAGAAGACTTCTGAGATGTGGGAAGGCCTGAAAAGATCCTGAGATAGTACATATTCCTTACCACATGTCCAAAATGGAAAGACAAGGGATCTTCTTAGACAAAGTTACAACCTGAACCACAGGCAGAATTAAACAGAGTCAGCATTCCTAGTTCCTAGTCAGCCACGAAAGCATGACATATTCCCTTATGTTAGAAACTATATTTCTATTTAAGCAAATATTCCTAGCTTAACCATTATAGCCTTTTACTTATGTGTATATTTGAGTATTTTAAGTCATTGTTCCCTCTCTTAGGAATCATATTTTTCCATAAATCACTGTTTCATGTTATTCTAGTATACTGAAAGAGACTTGATTGTAAAAGGTTAAATTGGAGATGAAGTTGGGTAAACCAAGTGGGATTTGTGAACTCTGGAAGTGTTGTATCAGCTGTCTGAAGTGTTAAGTGGAGCCTGTTGCTCTGCAGCCTGAATTTGTTCCCAGTGTCTCTGGTTCCATATTGGTTTATGACCAATGACTAATGCTGCACCCATGAATCATTAAACCCATTTTGCACTTTCATGGTTTCTTAATCTTTTTGGAATTCATCCTCGTGTCCAGTGGTCCAATCCTCTAGCTTGGTATTTGGATGACTGAGTGAACAGAAATGGCAATAAAAATGTATATGTGGTATAACAGTTCAAAATGCAATTCCCTTTAGAGAAGTCTTCTGAGCAAATCAAATTCTTCCCAAGCCCTTTCAAATATTTTGAAAGATTTGATGCTTTCCAGTTTTCTTTGCACTTTCATGAGAGGTCAACGAATGCAGCGAGAGTATCCACTAGCTCTGCACCCAATTACTTTGCCACAAAACTCAGACTTTACAGGGTAGCTCTACTGTCTAATGCTCTTGACTAACTGCACTAATAGAAGAAGGCAGAAGCATGGATAATTTAATATAGATCACAGCTGATGAATATGCATGTGTTTGATGTTCTAGAAAAGTTCTTTAAAGGAAACACTGAAGCTCCATTGATGGCTAAACTTAGGATGAAAATAAAAGATGTCCAACTTCTTCATGACTGCTTCATTCCTTGAAATCCATATCATTTTAAAGCTGATATTTTCACGTAAAGAGCTAAGAATGGCCTGGTAACTATGGCAAAATGTGTTAGACTAAGTGGGAAGGAGGTGGTTTGGTGTGGGGAAGGAAAAGGGTGTATATCCTGCTCACAGGGGTGTGGCAGGAGCTGAGGAATAGATTTAGCTGCTAACACTGACTGGCGTTCAGTTTACGCATCTAAATACAAGGTCCAAATGGTGTAGTCTAGGCAGGAAATTCACCTCAGGTGGAAGTAATTGATGAGTATCCTTCAGGTAGGTGGATGGAGCACAGTGATGGAGAATCCAGACAGATGTGATGTTCCGGACTTCAGGCGGGTGATGTCCAATCATTCTCTTCTGGAGGGACGGTGGAGAGGTGCAGTGGAGGGACAGTGTGAACAGGGGCCTGGCCTGCATGGTTAGGGCTGAGACTGAGTAAGACAGAGTAGAATATCCAGTTATAAGAGAATAGTAAGTTATATAAGAGAACCCAAACTGGTCACAAGGAGAACTGCTTGATGCTGATGTTGGTATCCTGAGTCTGAAGCCAGGGGAATCATAGAACCAAATGTGCAAGAGCAGGGAGCCATGGGTCTAGACATGAGGATGGTCTTGGGTACACCTGAGACACAGAGGATATGGCCCAGCTATTTTTTATGTGCTCTTTGGAGTGACATGTGGGGACTCCAGCTGCAATTAAAAGGTAGAGGATAGGGACAGACAAGTGATCAATTGTCTTCAAGGAGAACTGTTTTCAGGTTGCAAGGCACTGTCCAGCAGCACATCCACATGCCATTGCCTAAGCTGAAGTCACAGGTGCCCAGAAAGTATGTGCTCTGAGTGGATTTTCTGTGGTTGGCCTGAAGAGGTCAACTAGACTGTGATCAGCTAGACACTGTTTAGGTCTCCTCCTTTCTCTGTAGTACGAGGTGTGGGTAAGTAGTGGTGTGGGCCGGAGGGAACACCCAGAATGGAGGGACTAGCCGGGAAAGAGTGACTAGGAAGACAGGCTGGCAACTTTTATCTATATTTATTCAATAATTCAAAAGGAGCCCTAGTGGAGCAGTGGTTAAAGCTCTCAGCTGCTAACCAAAAGGTCGGTGGTTTGGACCCACCAGCCACTCTTCGGGAGAAAGATGTGGCAGTTTGCTTTTGTAAAGATTTACAGTCTTGGAAACCCTGTGGGGCAGTTCTCCTCTGCCCCACAGGGTAGCAATGAGTCGGAACTGACTTGACAGCGGTGGGTTTGGGTGGGTTTATTCAATAATTCAGATGAGAGGTATATTTTCCAAAGTATTCCACAAGAGAAAATCAGTTGAGTTACTTAATAGTGACATTGTATACTTCCTAGGAAACATGCCACTAAAAAACATAGCCTTCAACATTTATTGACATGCGAGACAGGACTAACAGCGCTGCCCTTCTTTAACGAAGCGTTATGCCACTCTATGGTTACTCAACGAAGCTCAGCGCTCAAATAGTTTCTCCCCCCTTCCCAAGTGGAAATCCAAATAATAAGAGTTTTATCCTTCATAACTCCATGTCCAAAAGGGAGCCGCAGGAGTGCTACTGGGATGGCTTGGTTAAGAGGTTCTGTACCCTTGCCTGCATTAGGCTGAAACATTAATTGGTGAGATTCATTTCAAAAGGATGTCAATGTCAATGGAACAGCATTTGGCCACCATTTACTAACATTCACCATTAGGAGAAATAAGCCTCAGGGTTTAAAGGTAAATCATGCCTATTGATGAAGAGGCATATAAACAGGGTAATTTGTTGAGACTGGATGTTGCAGAACTTGAAGTGAGTTAAATGCTGTATTTCTTATTGTTGTTAATTGCTGTTGAGTCCATTCCAACTCATGGCCATGCCATGGGTGTCAGGGTAGATCCGTGCTCCATAGGGTTTTCAGGCTGTGACCTTTTGGAAGCAGATCGCCAGGCCTGTCTTCCGAGGTGCTTCTGGGCATTTCCAACCACCAATCTTTCAACTAGTAGTCAAGCACTTAACCATTTCTCCCACCCCGGGACTCCATGTTTCTGGTAGAACTTCTAAAAGTCAGGTCACTTCTATTGAGTCATGCTCAGTCATCTAGAGCTCCTAAGACTAAGTTGAAAGGAGAGGGCAGTCCACACATGGTAAAGCCATGAATTCACTCTTTACCCTAAGTTCTGTTTTTATTTGTGTTTTCTCACCAGTTCACTATGTTAATCCCCTGCTGTCAAAATCTAGTTTCAGAAGTGCCCGAACAAATCAGTTTTGGCTATTGATCATGCAATGACTGCTAATTGCTGTAGCTTAGGATTTGATTTGGTAGGGGGAAAAAAGGTCTATTTGTTCTATTGCTAGATATGTTTTTGTAAGAAGATGCTTGCTATTGCTATATCAGCAATTCATTTTTTAAAGTAAAAGTAGTCGAATAACCTTTTAAAAATACTATCATTTGTTGGTGTTAAAGGTGAGGTTGACTTCAGGCTGTGTTAACTTAATGTATCTTCCTTTACTTAATTCCTCTGTCATGTTTTAATTTATCAGTTGTTTCTGTGCAAGACAAGATGCCTATTTTTCAGACAAGATTAGCTTCTTTGATATTAGGCAACCCATTTTATTCTGTCCAGAGCACATTTTCAGAGGAATGGAAGGATATATTTTCCTTAAAAAACCATTAATCATGTCTCTAGTTTCACAAATACAAAGAAGTCTGCACAGGTAAAGGATGGGAAACTGATTTGTTGATGCAAATTATGATGACAAAATCTTTCCATTGTTGGCTAATCTTTTACTAGAGGACCGTTGTTGGCTAATCTTTTACTAGAGGAAATATGAAAAGGGTTTCATGGGTAAAGAAGATGAATTTTCCTTGACAGTTTACAGGATCAGCCCATGCTGGATTACCGCTAAGACAAGGGGCAGATAATTTAGTTGTAATGATTTGCTCTTGGGAAGCTGAATTGCAGTGTGTATGGGAGAGATTTACTCAATCAAGGCCCATCTTCAATGTGTGAGAGTTGTGGGTTTTAAAATGCAGCTTTGTGTGGTCAGGTTTTTGGCATTTGAAGCAAAAGCTATTTTTTTTTTTTTTTTTTTGATCCTAGGGTGAAAACTAAAACATGGGATAAACAGTGGCTTTGGATTAAGACCACCTTTGCAAGACAATATCATTCACAATTTGGTTTAGCAGTAAAGCCTTTAGATTTCAAAGTTTATATTTCCTGCTGCGGATGTGATATGTATATATACATATCAGCGCTCCATTGCTCCACCAAGGCTTTCTCTCTCTCTTCTCTCTGTATATATAACACTCATGTTTCACACTGTAACTAGTCTGTTGGGTATAATCTAAGACTATGTCGTCCAATGTCTCAGCCACTAGCCACATGTGGCTACTCAGCACTTGAAATGAGGCTAGTCGGAATTGAGATGTGCTCTAAGTGTAAAATTCACACTGTATTTCAGAGACCTAATATTAAAAAAAGTATGGAAAATATTTAAATAATTTTTACATTGATTAAATATTGAAATGGCGAGATTTTAGATATATTGGGTTAAATAAAATATATTATTAAAATTAATTTAATCTGTTTATTTTTACCTTTTTTGATGTGGCTATTAGGAAATTGATCATGGTGACTCCGTGTGTGCAGAGTAGAACTGCTCCACAGGATTTTCAAGCAGATTGCCAGGCCTGTCTTCCGAGGCGCCTCTGGGTGGTTTGAACTGTCAACCTTTCGGCCAGTAGTAGAGTGCTTAGCTGGTCATCGTGAATTGGAATCAGCTTCATGGCAACTAAGAAAAACAACAGTTAGGAAATTTACCTACGTGCTTGCATTTGTGGCTTGCATTATATTTCTGTTGGGTGGCACTGGTCTAAGAACACCAGATATTCTCTGGCATTCAACCATGAGCTGTGTGAAGTTACTGGAACTCTTGGTTCTCAGGTCCTGACATTCAGGGATCCTGTCCCTAGTGTCTTCTCTGGGACTCTGCACCCAGTCTCCTCTGGCAAGATTCCCTCTCCTGTCTCCTTCGCTCCTCATTTGATTCACCCTCTTATCTCTAGCTGCTGCTCCTGTCATTGCTTCGAGACATGGCTGACCATTGCCCCACTCTCATCACTGCTGAGGGGGAGAGAGAGAGAGTCTCTTTCCCAACTGTTGCCAACGCTCTTGTTCACTTATGTTTTTATTTTTCTTAAGGAAACAAATAGTTTGACTATTTCTTGAAGATTCTCTGATGATAGAAATTCCTCATTAACCTTACTCTTTCAGTTTATTATTTCAGTAAAGACTTGACCTACGTTCCCTTGAGGCTCAGTTGGAAAACAATACGAACATCATCACAGAGTGAATTACACTCCAACTAGTTCCTCTTTGCCTTTTCCTGATGCTGCCATCTTGGAGTCCCTGGCTGGCACAATTTGTTAAGCTCTCAACGACTAACTGAAAGGTTGGCAGTATGGACTCACACAGAGGTTCCTTAGAAGAAAGGCCTGGTGATCTTCTTCTGAAAGGTCCCAGCCTTGGAAACTCTGTGGAGGAGTTCTACTCTCCACACATGGGGTCGTCAGGAGTTGGAATCAACTCAATTGCAACTAACAACAACAATGTTGCCATCAGGGGAAATTTCTTCCCCATACCACCTGCTGCCCAGATATTGAGGCCCTGTTATAGTCCTCTGGAGTCCCTGGGTGGTGCAAATTGTTAATGTGCTTGGCTACTAACTGAAAAGTTGGTAGTTCTAGTCTACCTAGAAGTGTCCCAGAAGAAAGGATTTGTAATCTACTTCATAAAAATCAGCCATTGAAAACCCTATAGAGCACAATTCTACTCTGACACACATGGAATCAACATGAGTTGGAATCAACTTGACAGCGACTGATTTTATAGTTCACCAGTGTTCAGTTATGTCTTCTTCTCTCAGACAGGGTCATGTCCTGACTTCCTGAAATATGCAGTGGGTACCCAGCTTGGCCCTTCTTCTGGGACAACAATTACATGTGTTGTCCTCAGTAATTGATAATGGTTCTACTCTGTCCTATAGGGTCACTATGAGCCGGAATCGATTCCATGGCAATGGGTTTTCACCACTTGTCAAATACGGAGTAAAGTACAGTATCAGCTTTATACAATGAAAGCTGAATTAGAGAATGTGGCCTGGCCTCTCAGCTCATACCCTGGTTAGAACTTGCATACGAGTCCCAAGTGGAAAGGCTGGAGAATGTTGGATCTCCTGGAGAAGGGAAGTTACTGTCTGGGCACAGGAAACAGAGGGGTAGAGGACCTATGAGCCAAGAGAGCAAGAGATATGGCTTGACCAAGAGTTGGTGCCATGACCTTACTCTTTATAAACAAGGCTCCATGGCTTTTGGGTGCTCCCTGCCTCACCTATCAGATAAGTTACTCTGCCACTCCCTGGGAGGAATGAGTTAGGGTAAGGAGGGAGGGATCCAAGTGTTTGTTCCTGTATTCTCCCTTCTTGGAAGCAGAGCAGAAGTTTCTTCTTTCCAGGGGATGTGAGAGAGGGGAAGTAACTCATCTCCATGTTACACAATATAGAAGTTCAATCATAATATCATAGAGGATGAGAGCTGACAAAAACAAAAACAAAAAAACAGTTGCCTTCGAGTCAATTCTGACTCATGGTGACTTCATGTATTTCAGGGTAGAACTGCTCCGTAGGGTTTTCAGAAGTGCATTGCCAGTCCTTTCCTCTGAGGAGCCTCTGCATGGATTTGAATCGCCTATCTTTTGATTTAGTCAAATGCTTAACCATTTGCACCACCCAGGGAGCCTTCAGAGCTAACAGGAACCAAAAATACTGTCTTGTCATGCACCACCATTACAGATGAGGAAACAGCTCCATGGAAGTAATGTATCAGAGACTGAAGGAAGCCCCCAAAGCTCTTCCCCTGTAGTGTCTCCTACGTAGTAACACCTCTGAAATAAGTGTAAAAAACAGACTTCCAGTTTGACATAGCTGGTGTCTCAATTAAAAGTCTGCATTTGTGTTTTTGACTTTACATTATTTGCAAATCTTTTAATACAATTAACAATAAGATTGAAAATTCCACATAGGAAAGGATTTACACGTTGGGTTTGGCACATTTTGTGTGGATTTCCATGCAGAACTAATCCTATTGAGAGATTTAATGCTTTCATTTCAGTGCCATAAATTTACACGGACCTCGAGCAACAGATCCCCAGAAGGAATGGCATCTGTGACTCAGATTGCGCTGTTGTTATGTAGAGAGAATTGAGCCCGCTGAATGTTTTAGCTGGATTATGGGTGTCCAACAAGGTGCTCGCTTGTATAAATATAAAAATCGCTAGCATGAAAGCCAGTTCTTAGTGGAAAGTCTGATCTAAGGAATTAAAAATAAATACATTTCCAAACACAAATTTCATAACTTGAAAGGTTGATACACACAGTCACTAGCAAATAGAGTGGTCAGTGACACTTGCTGCATGGGTTTATTTATTTGTTTACTTTAAAAGTTATCACGCTGAATTGTAATTATTTGTTTATATGCTGTTTTACTCATTAAACACATGTTGAGTACCTGCCTTATGTCGGGCACCAGGCTGGGCACTGGGGAAATGTAATGATTTGCATTTTGTCTATCGACCTGTGTAAAGAATTTTGGACAAGCTAAAAAATTTTTGGGTCTCCACAGTTTTCTTACCTGTAAAATAGAAGCTAGGGGTTGGATTTTCTTTAATACCCCTTTGAGTCTTAAGATAAATGTAAAATAGATATTTCTGTGGTTTTGGAGGGGGCTTGAAAATTTTACCCTATCATGCAATTTGAATTCCTCCAACCCAAATCACAGTGTCTTAAGCAAAGAGAAAAAGTTTATTTCTCTCTCATGTAAAGGAAGTGGGAGGTGGGCATTTTAGGCTTTAATGGCAATTCCACAAGGTTACCAGTGCCTGAGCTCAGTCTTCCCTCCTCCTCAGCCACGCCTACCTAGTACAGGGCTTCCAGTCAAGACAGTTGCCAGCACAAACATGGTCCCACCAGGGAAGGCTGAAACATGTATGTTTTAACTGGGAATATCAGTGCCCTCAATAAAATTGGTTTCTAAGTGTAAGAATGTAAGGGGATAGCCAACTAGTGGCCTCTCTTACAGATTTTATTTATTTTTGTTGCATTGTGTTTATAATATTCATACTTGAAGCACTTACTGATGAAATCAAAAGACCACAGCCTTCAGTACAGATTACACCTCAACATAAAGAAAACAAAAATCCTTACAACTGGACCAATAAGCAACATCATGATAAACAGAGAAAAGATTGAAGTTGTCAATGATTTCGTTTTACTTGGATCCACAGTCAACACCCATGGAAGCAGCAGTCAAGAAATCAAATGACTCATTGCATTGGACAAATCTACTGCAAAAGATCTCTTTAAAGTGTTAAAAGGCAAAGATGTCACTTTTTTTTTCCCGACATGCCCTTGGTTTTATTTTGTTTTGGGGGAAATGTGCTGAAGAACCTAGAGCTTTTTTTGTTGAGCACCTTATATCAAAGTAATAAAAATGGATATGATGAATACATGTACAAATGTACAAATGACTAAGGTGCGCCTGACCCAAACCAGGGTGTTTTCAATTGCCTCATATGCATATGAAAGTTGGACAGTGAATAATGAAGATCAAAGAAGAATGGTTGCCTTTGAATTATGGTGTTGGCGAAGAATATTGACTATACCATGGACTGCCAGAAGAACGAACAAATCTGTCTTGGAAGAAGTACAGGCAGAATGCTCCTTAGAAGAAAGGATGGCGAGACTTCATCTCACTTACTTTGGACATGTTCAGGAGGGACCAGTCCTTGGAGAGGACATCATACTTGGTAGAGTAGAGGGTCATGGAAAAAGAGGAAGACCCTCAATAAGATGGATTGACACAGTGGCTGCAACAACGGACTCAAGCACAACAATGATTGTGAGGATGGCGCAGGACCAGGCAGTGTTTCATTCTGTTGTACACAGGGTCACTGTGAGTTGGAACCTACTTGAAGGCACCTAACAACAACCACCACAACAAGATAAGCTTCATTTCAATTATTTTCTCAAGTATCCAAAATTTGTAGTGGAATCTGAATAGATGAGCTTTTACACTACATAGGGATAAAGGAAAAACTAGAAAGGCAGCTTAAAAACCAGAAGCTGCAATGTTGTGTACAAAGTCTATGGGACTGTATGACTCTCCAGAGCCAGGGGATAGAAAGTTTCAGATTCAAAGAGCAATTCTCAGTCACTCACATTGCACGTGAAAAATCCCATTACTGTCTGTGTCTAAGAATAGGCTCCCAAGGGCTCCTGTTTCTGGTTACTCTCCATTGCAGATTGAGCAATTCAGGTTGCTGCATGATTTGAATCTGTTCTTCCCCCCTAAAGGTGACAAGCTCTAATTTTATTTTTTGTAAACTTAAAGATGAAAGGTCCTGTATGGGCCGTGTGGGACATGCAGTGTGTGTCTTTGCATTCAAGGTGAGCAGCACATAAATGTTTTCTTAATGTGCTTCAGACACGTTCAGAGACATAAAGGAAGGAAGAGACCTAACAGGTTATTGAGTCCATCTTCCTTCCTTTGCATTGATTGATACCACCTGACTTGAGCATGCCTTTCGGAATTTTGAGCAAACTAATTTTCTATGTCCCCAGGAGCTGATACTTGTCACAATTCCATTTCATAAAATTTTTTTCTAACGTAGCAGACTTCATTGTCAAGATATTTTTCTGCATCAGTTCCATCTAATTTTTTTTTTTTGGCTAGTCATGAGATCAGACCCTATCACAGAGCTGAGAGGGGAGGACAAAATCCAATGGCAAACCGTGTTATATTAGGATTTTAGTCTATGAAATTGCAGTTCAAGGGATGTGATTTAACACTTGTCTCCAAATCCATGCAATGAGTTAAATTATATTTTTATTGCATTTATTAATATTTTTACTTTTTCATATGTCTAGTGTTTCCCAGTTGCTGTCAAGTTGATATCCACCAGCCACTCCTTGGAAACCCTATAGGGCAGTTCTACTCTGTCTTATACGGCCTCTATGGGTCAGAATCGACTCGAAGGCAACGGGTTTGGTCTTCTTGATTTTACTGTTTCGCCACGTATTGAATATTTGGATCGCTTTTTTTGCACGCTCTTTTATTTTTATACATGCTATTTTTTTCCCCAAATGCCAGCTATGCCCTTTATTCATTTCCTAGCAATGGCTTGTCTCTGTGTTTCCACGTTGCCACAGCCCTGCTCCTTCTCTTTATCTCTCTCACCGGCTGGTGTGTGCTAGTCTCATGCCATAGCAAGGGATAAGATTTTATATTCAGGTGCTTTTTGTAGAAAAACAATTTTCTAACAGAAAACAGATTCCCCTATTGGATGGGAATACATCCACCATATCATTTCTTCTGCAGTCCCATGAACATTTCCTCCCTTAACTTAGCCGCTCAGGAATTTGACTCTGTAACCATTTTGGTATTGCTTATTTGAGTGTTCTTACTCTACCATTCAGCCTTTTGGTAAAAAGGTGACCTGTCATCTATTGTGTTCTTTTAAATTAGCCTAGAACATTCCTCTATCATCAACTCTTTGACAGCAGGGATTCCCATAGCACCTTACAGTATCTTTTATAAATATGCTTTGAATTCAATTGAAATACTTTAGTATTGTTTGGGGTTTTAAAATAACATGTAGAAAAATAATCAACCCTGTTGCTGTCAGGTCGATTCTGACTCCTAGCGACATAATATCGACTGCAAAAGAAAATAATCCAAATATTCAATATGTAGGGAAACACTAGACGTATGAAAAAGTAAAAAATGTTAATAAATGCAGTAAAAATAATAATTTAACATATTACATGGATTGGAGAAATTACTTAATAAAGGAATCCTTTCTTAGAAGTGCCATTGATGAAGACTGTATTTACAGTGCACATCGAGAAAGTGCATAAGGAGAAATTGATCTATTTCCGTTATTAATAGCCTAGGCTCTGAAATTCTAAGAAGCAAACACTCCTGACCAGAACAATGCATAGAGAAGGATCAGCTGAACCTGAGAAGAGAGAATATTCAAGCAAAAGGGAGACTATCTTTTTAGCCTCTTTTAGCAAAGGATTTTTTCACTATTTCTAATGTGAGAAGTTAGAAATTAATTTTATTAACCTTACCGTAAACTAGCCATAGTTTCTATGTATACTTGTTCAATTTAACTGGAAGGTAAACTGTTTTCTAGTTTTCAGTTTATTTCATTAAGCTATTCCTTCATTCATGTATTTATTAATTTTATCACTCATTCATTTGCTTGTTCATCCATCCATTCCTTCATGTAATAAAAAAAAACCAAAACTGTAGTGCGAGTCCAAGGTCCCTGGGTGGCACAAATGGTGGGCCTCAACTACTAGCCAAGAGATTGGCAGTCCAACCCCTCAGAGGTGCCTTGGAAGACAGGCCTAGTGATCTGCTTCTGAAAGGTCACAGCCTTGAAAACCCTATGGAGCAGTTCTAACCTGCACACATGGGGTTGCCATGAGTCGGAATCTACTGGATGGCAGCTAACAAGAAGAAGCAAATAATGTGATTCCAGTCATTCTCCCTATCACTTCATTGTTTTCATAAAAACACAAGTTTTTTTTCCCTGTAAGATCCATACTAGGCAGAGCCTGCTTGATAGTTTTAGTGAAGACTCTGCTATTCAAGAGTTAGCAAACAGTGAAGGCAGCACTCTTTACTGGCTTAACAAATGGGCGCTACAAAATACGCGGACAAGGCAGCAAGCAAACCTAGACTATAAGTTCTTTTCGTTATCTAGTTTTAATGATCATATATATAGTCAATCAGAAATAAAACAATGATGGCTGATTCTGAAAAAAACAAACAAACAAAAAAACTGTAGCCAGACGGTATAATTTTAAAAACTATCAGCCATCATGAAACGTAAGTCAAAGGTTTTATTGTAAGGAATTAAATACAATATGTTATCATTCCTTCAACCCAAGAGAGATAATGAAAAATTTGCAATAGGCGTGGGCCTGAAAAGTGTTTGCCTGAGTATAAATGGCAATATAGATTTTACCTGTGGAGAGAGAATGTGAATGTTCCCTCCGATAGATGAGAAAGCAATAGAATCTGTTATCATAACTGTTCTCAATCTGAACAGTTTTAACACACAATTCCTTGGTGGACCTTATTAGACAGAAGTCTAATAAATAACTGCTCAGGATGGAGTAAAACATCACATCTTCACAATGTGATAAAAACGGATCACCTCCGTCAATTTAATCAATTTTTGAAAATTCAGTGTGGAGTGGATTATTTAATTAACAGAATCTCCCACTTTTTCACCGTACTTTGATTTGGCCCTTTTGGCTGCTGGAACAGAGGCCCATTCACATGGCCTCTGGAAAAGGGAAATTTTGCCACAAAGATACAAGAAGAGCTGTCAAGAGCAGGGTAACCCTGGCTTCCACTGTTGACTAACTTCTTTCCATAGTTCTAGTTTCAGTTTCCTAGAGAAAGAATCTGCTGCTCTAGCTTGTCTTCCCACCCTAGAGCAAATCTGTAGATTAGTTGACCTTGGGTAAGCTGCCCAATCGATTCTGACCTGGGTGGGGAGGAGGTAGAGGAGATAGGACTGTGTCATAGGCATCGTGATGATACTTTGGCAGGAACTGTGGATGGGGCAGTTTGCCTTAGAAGGGGAATTCTGAAGTTTGCTCAGCGTTGTATCCAGCAGCATATAGCTGACAATGCAAGAATGGACAAATTTTCATTTATGTATGTGAAAACATGTCAGCTGGGACCAGTCCCTGGAGAAGGACATCATGCTTGGTAAAGTAGAGGGTCAGTGAAAAAGAGGAAGACCCTCAAAGAGATGGATTGACACAGTGGCTGCAACAATGGGCTCAAACATACCTACTATTGTGAGAATGGTACAGGACTGGGCAACGTGTTGTTCTGTTATACATGGGGTTGCTACAAGTCAGCACCTAACAACGACAACATGTCAAAACAGACCTTATTATCTAGTTAGCTTTTTTTCCCTCTATGATAAATATTCTATAACAATATCATTTTTATAACTACGAAATTGAAACATTTTTACTGAAATCAACTTGGAAATTAAAGGAAAGCACAAAGAAGAAGCTCTTATTGATTTTTGTTTTTGTATTGAGTCTTAATAAAAAAGTTTAATCAATTCACGTTTATTATTATAACTGATAAGTTTGGTTCCCTGTAATTTATTTTGTATTTTTTGTTTTTTATCCATCCTTTTAAAACATATTTTGTCTGTAGTGCCATGTTGGCTCTGTCTCTTAAAAAACACTTTGTATGTGGAATATTTTTGTTACCCAGTAATTTGAAAAAGGTTTTACCCTATTTTTTTAAAAAAAATTATTTATTTTGTTGTTTTTGTTGTTCTTGAGAATATGAACTGGAAAACATACACCAATTAAACAGTTTCTACGTGGAAAATTCAGTGACATTGATTACATTCTTTGAGTTGTGCAACCATTCTCACCCTCCTTTTCTGAGTTGTTCCTCCTCATTAACATAAATTCACTGCCTCCTAGGGTTCATATCTAATCTTTCGAGTTGCTGTTGTCACTTTGATCCCATATAGATAATTCTTTTTTTTTTAATTGTACTTCAGGTGAAGGCTTACAGAACAAATAGTTTCTCATGAAACAGTAGTACACATATTGTTTTATGACATTGGTTAACAACCCCACAACAT
>NW_004444005.1:665982-730982 GCF_000243295.1 Trichechus manatus latirostris | reverse complement strand
TGAGAGATATTGGTCTGTAATTTTCTTTTCTTGTGACATCTTTTCCTGGTTTTGGTATCAGCGTTATGCTGGCTTCACAGAATGAATTTGGAAGTGTTGCTTCCTCTTCTATGCTCTGAAATAGCATGAGTAGTACTGGTACAAGCTGTTCTATAAATGTTTCGTAGAATTCTGCAGTGAAGCCAGCATATAGATAATTCTTAAAAGAGCATAATGTTCAAGGCAGACACTTTTTACTAGTTAAGTTAAACTATTGTTTGGTTTTAAAAAGACTTCAGGGGTTATTTGTGGTTTAAGGTTTAAAGATGATCTAGGTCAATAGTTTCAGGGGTTCATCCAGCCTCCATGGCTTCAGAAAGTCTGTGGTCCATGAGAATTTTAAATTCTGTTCTGCGTTTCCACCCTTCTGACCAGGATTATTTTATAGAATCTTTGATCAGAATGCTCAGTAATGGTAGTGGGGCACCATCCAGTTCTTCTGGTCTCATGGGAAAGGAGGTAGTTGTTCATGGAGGAAATAAGCCACACATTCCATATTTTTCTCTTATTCCTGACTCTCCTTCTTCCTCTGTTGCTCCAGGTGAATGAAGACCAATTGTTGTGCCTTGGAATGGCCTTTTACCTTATTTTTATTCAAAGTAATTAATGGATGTTTTAGTTTTTCTCTCACTTTGAATGAAACCATGTTCAACTACTCTTATGCAAGATGAGAAGTTTAGTATTCTTTTATTTCTCTTTCTCTCCCCCATCATATTTTAGGTTTCCTTAATATATCCTGGGATTTAGATGCAGATTTGTATTTTATATTTTATTTTTACATCCTGAGTATTTTATTTAAGGAATTATTTTTGAAAACATGCATTACATTTTATGACACTGTTGTCTAAAATTATTTGGATGTAAAATTCTATATTTAAATGACTTCATTACAGATTATAATTTTTTAATACCACAACTCATTCATTTTTGAGTTCTTTATTTAAAATTTTTTTTTATTGTACTTTAGATGAAGGTTTACAGAGTAAACTAGCTTCTCATTAAACAATTAATACACATATTGTTTTGTGACATTGGTTGCCAACCCCACAACATGTCAACACTCTCCCCTTCTTGACCTTGGGTTCCCCATTACCAGTTTTCCTGTCCCCTCCTGCCTTCTTGTCCTTGCCCCTGGACTGGTGTGCCCATTTAGTCTCGTTTTGTTTTATGGGCCTGTCTAATCTTTGGCTGAAGGGTAAACCTCAGGAGTGACTTCATTACTGAGCTATAAGGGTTTCTAGAGGCCATAGTCTTGGGGTTTCTCCAGTCTCTGTCAGACCAATATGGCTGGCTTTTTTTTTTTTTTTGTGAGTTAGAATTTTGTTCTACATTTTTCTCCTGCCCTTGATCCCTGTCAGAGCAGTCGGTGGTGGTAGGCAGGCACCATCTAGTTGTGCTGGACTCAGTCTGGTAGAAGCTGTGGTAGTTGTGGTCCATTAGTCCTTTGGACTGATCTTTCCCTTGTGTCTTTGGTTTTCTACATTCTCGCTTGCTACAGACAGGGTGGGACTAGGGGAGTATCTTAGGTGGCTGCTCACAAGCTTTTAAGACCCCAGATGCTACTCACCAAAGTAGAATATAGAACATTTTCTTTAGAAACTATGTTATGCCAATTGAGCTAAATGTTCCTCCGATGAGTTCTTTATTTTTATTTTTCAAGTAATTATTTTTAGAAAGAGTACATGAGTGGTGTACCTTCTATGCTTTTGATGTATGAGAGTATCTTTCCATTATCCTGATTGCATATAGATTCTTTGGGTTATATCATTTTCCCTTATAAAACTCTATAGACATTTTCCCACTGACTTTTGGTTTTTAACAATGTAGGTGAGAAACCTAAACTAGCTTGATTTTGTTGTTGTTGCTATTTTGTAGTTAACCTGTTGTTTTTGCTTTGATACTGTCATTTATTAAAAAAGAAAATCCTTAAAATGAAAAGAAATGACCAGGAAACATCTTGATTTTGGTATCTTTTAACAAATTGTGCCTGCTACTGAGTAAGCCAAAATGTGAAGTCTTTCTTCAGCTTGGCAAAGTTCTATTACTTCTTGATTTTTGCTTCTTCTCAGTTCTTACTGTAATGAATTGGATCTCTAGGATCTGTCCTTCATGCCTGTTATCTTCTTCACATATTAATCTCTCTTTTTTCATTTTACTTCTTTGAAATAGCAAATGTGTTGTTCACATGCTTCCATTGCAGTATTTAATTTGGACTTTGTGGTTTTAACTTTCATGTGGTCTTTTATTATCTCAGATACCCCCTCCTCATGACTATCTGTCCTCGTTTCTTAGATGTAATGTCCATTTGCATATTGTTAAGAATGCAAATTTTAAATTTGTGAAGTTTTCTTTCATTTCTTTTACTTTTTCTAGTTCATTGGAGGACTTTTGCTTTGCTCCCTTAGAGGGATGCCCTTCTGAACTGCCCTGTGTTTCCATGAATCCTGTTTGTCCTTATAGACAGCAATCTCTGCTTGTCAGTTTTAGGAGTTCTCATCGACTCTTTTCCAGTTATTTTCCTGGTCAACAATTCCTTCTCATACAAGAATCTCATACAAGAAGTTGTAGGTTAGGCAGACCCTTGTTCTCATCTGGTTTCATCTATATAATATCTAGCAGAAATTCCCAAAGTTTTTGTTCTGTGGATATTACTCTTCTCTGGTTTCTAGCAATTATGCAGAATTCCCCCTAATTTAGTTTCTATTGGTTATTTCAATGGAATTGTGGAAAGGTGGGAAATTAAAAGTAGGATATACAATGAATGTTTCCCTGTTTAAGACTATATATGCAGCTGGATGTTTACACAGGGTGGAAGTGGGGGTAGTGGGAGCCAGGATTTTGTTAACCATAGCCCAGCTATTTCAAAAACTGCTTCAAAACATTTTAAGGAAACTGTCTGCTTATACATGTCTCTCCACCACTGGACTATTCTTACCTGCCTGTAGCATACAGGTGTTCAAAAATCCTTGCTGAATTTGCTCTTAACTCCTCCACATGCCATATGCCAGAAGGGTCATTACCTGGGTCCCTATGACACTACTGACTGATGCTCATCAAGAGCCGTAGCACTTCACTGGCTAAGAGGCCTGATTCCTCATGGCCCTTTTGATGCTTTCTCAGTGTTTTTGCTTAGGATTTGGAAAATTGTTTGAATATTCATTTTAGTGTCTTTCTGGAAATCAAAAAGTTTTACGCTCCGTGAGGGTCCTGTCTAATTTCAATAGCTGTACATTGTCTATACCTCTTTTTATTTTTTGGAAATTTTATTTATGTTCTGGGAAGTGTAAATCTTTGTCTGACTATTTCTCTGAATACTCTGGAATGTACTTTGTTAGGCTTTGCTGTTTTAGAAGCATTGCATTTTAAAGGTATTCCATTAACTCTTCTTGTATCTCTGTAGCCACACTACTTAATTTATCTTGCCTTACATTAATTAGCTATTTACATGTCTGCTTTCTTCCATAAGATTGTAAGTTCCTTGGAGGGTAGGAACTGTGTATTACTTCTGTACTACCCTACAGGAGCCCTGGTGGTGCAGTGGTTAAGTATTCAGCTGCTAACCAAAAGGTTGGTGGTTCAAACCCACCAGTGGCTTCATGGAAGAAAAATGTGGCAGTCTTCTTCCATAGAGATTATAGCCTTGGAAACCCTATGGGGCAGTTCTACTCTGTCCTATAGGGTCACTAGGAGTTGGAATTGACTCAATGGCAATGGATTTTGTTTTTTGGTTTTTGTACTACCCCACTGATATTTAGCCCAGTACTTTGTTAATATTAAGTATTTAAATATTTCCCCAATAAATTAAAATAAGTTGTTAAACTGCAGCCTGGACCAATTGCAGTGAATCTCAGGACTCTTCCTAGGAAGGCTGAGACAGAGATGCACTTTCTTTTGCCAAAGTAGCATGTGTTCCTGGGATTTGTTGGCAGCCACATTGCAACCATGATGAGAGTAACTTTAGGACGAGGAAGGCACTGTGGGAGGCAGAGCACAGAGCATAGAGACTGAGACTGGGTCTCCTTGTGAACATTTGTGCTACTGACTCAAACCAAACTTTAAACCCACAGTACCCCGGGACTTTCCAGGGATGGGAGCCAATACATTTCTTAATTACTTTAGCAGGTTTGAATTGGGTTTCTTTTTCTTGTAACCGAAAGCCACATGATGATATACTGTCTTTTCAGTCTATTTAAACATCTAAGCATTTGGGCAACCTTTCTCATTGATGGTTCTTCCTGCCGAACTCCTTACCCTGTTTCAGGGTCTCTTTTGTTCTTCAGGTTTCTAGTTCATGTTTGTTAGTGACGATCAATTGTTTATAACCTCATAGAATCACAAAATGACTGGAATTCAGTTATTCCTACTCCCTTATTTTTAGATATTATCAAAAAACCAAACCTGTTGCCATCGACTCAATTCTGACTCATAGCGACCCTATGTAAGTAAACACAAATAAGGCTAAGTGACGTACCTAAGATCACACAGCCACAATCTAATATTTTCTTTATAATTTAGGGTCATCATTATCAACACTAATTGTAATATTTAGAGGATAGATTGCTAAGTATGGACTATTCACCCCTCACTGCTTTTCCATTTGTATCTTTCAGTTAGTTGTTACTTTTTGCGGCTGCTTTTGAGAGTTCTTGGATCATTCTCATTGCCTCTAATTTTATGTCTTCTGTATGATAAGAAAGAAATGAGGGTCACTAAGGATAATCATACCTTATAAACTGATAACCTCAATTTTACACACAATACTAATCAACAGTCATCTGAGGGTAACTTAGTAACTATGATATAACACAGATGGCCATTGAAATTATTTTTATTGATATTTACTCTTTTTTCGATTGTTTCTGGGTTTTGGCCATAAAACTAGGTGCCTGTAGTTTTTCAAGAGTCTCTGGGTGGCTTAATTAGGTAAGTGCTTGCCTTAGGCTGGGTTCTCTAGAGAAGCAAAACCAGTAAAGCACATAAATATATATATATATGTATCTATAGAGAGATTTATATCAAGGAAATGGCTCATACTGTTGTAGAGGCTGGAACATCCCAAGTCTGTGGGTCAGGATAGAGGCCTCTCCTGATTCATGCAGCTGCAAGGTTTGGTGAACCCAAGATCGGCAGGTCAGAGAGCAGGGCTCTTGCTCACAGGCTGCGAAGAGCCATGAATCCCAGGATCGGCAGGCAAGACCGCAGGCAAATTGCTAGCTGAAGTCCCAAGAGCTGGAGGTCAGATGAACAGGATCCACCTGCTGCAGAGTGAGCGAAAGCTCATGAGCCTTGCCAGAGTGTCCACTTATGTTTGATGTAGGCCACATGCCCAAGGAAACTCCGTTTCAACTGATTGGCTACTCACAGCAGATCACATCATGGAGGTAATCATATTATATCAAATCTCATCATGGAAGTGATCACAATGTCATATGACTACCAAACCACTGAGAATCATGGGCCAGCCAAGTTGACACACAACCACCTTGGAGTCCCTGTGTGGCACAGCTGGTTAAGCTCTCAACTACTAACTGAAAGGTTGGTGGTTTGAACCCACCCAGAGGCACCTTGGAAGAAAGGCCTACTGATCTGTTTCTGAGAAGTCACATCCTTGAAAACCCTATGGACCAGTTCTTTTCTGCATACACGGGATCACCATGAGTCAGAATCGACTCCATGGGAACTGGTTTGGTTCAATAGGTGTTGACAGAGTAGAGAAGATGAGAAAGTATTCATTCTCCTGTAATTCCTGAAGGGTTCTTCTATTTTAATAAGTATTACTGAACTTTATTAAAAAAGTAAAGCAGGTAAACCTGAGTTAGATGATATTTTTGGGAAATTGTGTTCTGGTTAATTGAATTTTCTAACATATTAAAGGAATATTCTGAAAACCCTTCTTGTTAAGACCTTTCCTTAATATGTTGGTCCATTTAACTTGCCTAATAGATCTAGTATATGCAAAAAAATAATTTTTTTCCTGATCAGTTTGCATCTTGCAAGGCCTCATTCTGAGTAACACAAAGGGAACACCTGCAGGGCAATGGTTTGGAACTGTGCCGTAGCTGTGGCACTGCTAGTTGGCATGTGTCAGACACTGCTCCTGCTCATTGCTGTCTTATTCCCTTCTCCTTTGGGACACATGGAGGATTGTACTTTCTGCCACCTTAAGATTAGACAAAGGAGACCTGGTGGTGCAATGGTTAAGCACTCGGCTGCTAATCGAAACGCTGGGGGTTCAAACCTACCCAGCGAGTCTGTGGGAGAAAGACCTGGCAGTCTGCTTCCATAAAGATTACAGCTTAGAAAACCCCATGGGGCTGTTCTACTGTGTCACAACGGGGTCACTATGAGTTGAAATCAGCTTGATGGCACCTAACAAAAACAATAAGGTTAGGCATGTCCGTGTGCTTGCTCTGGTCAAGGAAATAGAAGTGGAAGTGATATGTGTCACTCCTAGGTAGAACCAAACCAAACCTGTTGCCACTGAGTGGCTTCCGACTCATAGCAACCCTATAGGACAGAGTAGAGGTGCGACTAGTGGCTTCGAACCGCCGACCTTTTGGTTAGCAGCTGATCCCTTAACCACTGCACCAATAGGGCTTCTCTGGGTAGAAAGAAGCCTTTAATTGCCAGTCTTGAGTATGGGGATATTCTCCTATGGCAATGCCAGTCTTCTCCTATGGTAACAATAGAAGCATGTGTCAAGATGGAGCCTCTGCAGCCTGAGTAAGTAAATGTAAACCTTGGCTATCTTAAGCCACTGAGATTTTTGGTTTTGTTAGATACCACAGCATACCCTAGCCTTAGGTGGCTAATCCATGGAGTGGGAGTGGGCAGAGCTCTGGAAATAACCACCTCCACTCAATCTCCATTAACTAGAGTAGAGTAGCTCGTTTTTTTGGTTTTATTTTAAACAAACAAAACAACTTCCTATTGCTAAAAAAAAAATAGATTTAAAACCTCTGATGTAGGTGCTTGGCCTTAATATGCATTGAACCTGAGGATTTAATGGATTTTAAAATGTTCGTTCCTTGAATTTTCTTGTGATTGGCTTCTCTCATAAAAGTAGAATGCAGCAAGTTTAGTTAATTGAAGGTTTCATTATACTTTGCTTTTCCCTAAGTCACTACAATTTTCCTAATGGTATACCCAAGCTGTTCATATAATTTGATATGTCTGATGATAGTATGTGGTTTATGAAATGAGGTTCATTGGTTGATAACATATATTATAAAGTACAGCAGTGACACTTAAATACACAATGGAAAATATCACCGAGTGGTAGCTATTCTGATAACCATAGCTTATCATTTCATACAATTTTTATTATTTAAGACCCCAGTCAAAGCTTACGCTTAAGGCTGGCATTTTAGTACAGTGATAGAATTTGGACGGAACAATATTATTTGAGAGTGTACAGAGATTCTTCAAAGATGAACTGAGTGGGACAGCATGTATTTACAAATTATATCCTGGAAGGAAATTATATCAGACTTAGAATTCATTATTGGAAAATACTGCTGAGAATCTTTGCTCTCTGAGACTTGAGCATAAATTTCCTGAAACCAGAACCCATTCGTGTGACTGTTTATCTAAAAACATACAAGCTCATTCAGATGCACAAAATTTTTGATTACTCAAGAGGAAAAATCATATGGATTATATCAGAGAACTGATAACTCCCAAGTAACTTATAAAGTAATACAATGATCAGTAAGAATTCCAAAGGAATCAGCTTAGTTAACCAAAACTTTCACTTAACAAGAAATTAAAAAGAACAGCTGTTTTGACTTTGATAGTTCAAAAAATAGTTCATGATTTATCAAGTAGAGTTTCATGAACAGTATTGAATCTTTTTTTGAAAACTGAAAACGCTGCACCACTTTGGGTACATTAATCTGAACATAAATGGTCACTACAAAAACAGAGAATGTGGAGGAGATTGGGCTGAAGGTGCACTGATCCCAGAATGTACTCCCAGAGGTGTTAGTTTAAAAAGCAAACTCCTAGTATGAGTTCATTTACTGCTTTTGTTCATAAAGTGATTGCTGGGTTGGATGTGGAATGTGGGACCAGGAAGTGGAAGAAATCTGTAAATGAAGCTTCAACCAGTTAGGATTTAGTTAATTTAGCTTAGTGGGGGCAGTGGGGGTTCAGTAGCAGAATTCTCGATTCCCTTGTGGGAGATCTGAATCTGATTCCAACCAAGGCGCCTCATGCACAGCCTTTACTCCTCTGACAGTGGAGGCTTCCATGTGGCTCTGATGCTGAACAGGTTTCAGTGGAGCTTCCAGACTAAGAAAGACTAGGAATATATTTTTCTATTTTTTGAAATATGTATATTTTTGAGAAATTCAGCCGATGAAAACCGTATGAGTCCCAACAACCGATCATGGGGACAGCGCAGGACCGGGCAGTGTTTTGTTCCACTGTGCGTGGGGTCACCATGAGTCAAACCTAACAACAGCAACAAAAGTTAAGTTTATATTATCAGTCTCTGTGGTGCAGAAGCAAACATCTCCCCTCTGCTTTTTTTACTCCTGATCCCAATCAATTGTCAATTTGTCCCTTTTGTTGCAAGATTAGGCTAAGCAGTGGTGAGGAGAGACGTTTATGGAGCAATTATTTGAAGGTGAATATTTTATGTTTTTAAGCACACATGGTCCATTTACCAGTTGAAACCTTCAACGGGTCAGCAGCTCTGACTGATCTCTTCCAGTCCCAGCATAAGTGGGCAGTTTGGGAAGAGGCTGCTGCCCCTGGGCACTTTCAGAGCAAATGTGTTGGGCCAGATCTTGTGTTTCAGCTCCCCAAAGCAAAACCCCATGAAATGATATGGTGATGGATTTCAAAATATATAATCACATTTTTTTCCCTGTTATATTTGAGTTAGTGCTTCATAGTCTTGAACTGTAAATTTGTTTTGCTCCCATGATGATTGTGGTTCCCAAGCACTTGGTTTTGAAGCTGAACACAGAAAGATCCTGCAGTAATCTTGTTTTAGGAGCCCTGGTGGAGCAATGGTTAAGTGCTCCACTGCTAACCAAAAGCTCTGCAAGAGAAAAGACTTGGTGATCTGCTCCCTTGAAGATTAAAGCTTAGGAAACCCTATGGGGCAGTTCCACTCTGTCACATAGGGTCACTATGAGTCTGCATTGATTTGATGGCACACAGCAACAATGTTGTCTTATTTAACTCGGTGTAGACTGGATCTACACACTTTCAGTCTATTGGTCCCTTTTCACTGTGACAACTGTCCCAGCTTCCTGGGCTTGTGTATTACTAACACGTTCCTTGAGTGAATTCATTGGCCCTGACAGGAGCCATATTTTCGATCTATATATGTCCACATGGTATTAAATCTAACTGGGAAATGTTATCATCACATTACAGTTATTATATTGACAAGCAAATTTCCTTGAGTAGTCAGTCATGGAAACAGAAAAGATTGCTCATTTTCTGAAATGCGTGATGGTTATGAAGGGGGCAGTATAGGCTAATGGAAAGAGGACTAGATGGGTGATCTTGATTCTTGTTATGACAGAAAACCATTAATTAAATGCCTCTTTACACGTGTTACTGTGCTAATCTCCACACAAAAGGAAATACTTAGAATTTATTATGTCCTTTGTAAGTTTGCAAACTAAGATATACTGATACGGATGTAAATATTTGTAGGTATCAGAAAAAAATTAAAATTTACATGTGGTACCGAAAAATACTAAAGTTGCAAACAGCTCAAGGATTTATTTTGGGAGGGATAAAATATGATGGATAGGAAATGGGGGAGACAAGATCAGAATATGTTTCAGAAGGAAATCACGAAGAACAAGCATTGGATTCTATGTTCTTACCAGGTATGTTGTGGGGAAGTAGCCAGACCTTTTCTGGTTAATGCAGAAGGCTTGGATTTTTTAAAACTAATCAATGAAATAGAGTAAGGGATGTATAAGGAAATATGTTTTTCCTATTTTTTTTTCTTTTTTATAGCTCTGTTCTTTTCAGGTATTAGGTATTTGCATTGCTCTTCTAGTAGCAACCAGACCTAAACTCATTAGAACAAATGAAAAAAATATACTCCAGTGATTCAGGTCTTCATAGGTTGATGCAGTTGAAGGGGCCTAGAGTTAGAAGGAATCTAGAAGTTCCCATTGAGAAGAGATGGTTGTCTTAGGTTAGGAGCAGGTGGAAGGGGCAGAAGAAAAGCAGAAAATATGTTTTTAAATCATCAAACAGTAGAGTGTCACTCAGCACTCAGGGGTGGGCACCCTTCTTAGCAATGACTAGTCACACACTGTAAGAAAATTAATTAAAATATCTCCCTGGTTGACCATTAAAAGGATTGGAGGAGAGCAGCAAATTTTTTCAAGAATAAGCCTCAGGGTGCACAGAAGTGTCCCCACACTGAAGTGAACTAGGATTGGATTAAGTTCCATAGTCATTAAAACCAATTTATATTAATATGATGTGCATATGAGCTATAATTTGGTTATTTTGTTTAAGCCTTCCTCCAATATTGTGCTCCTGTGTTGTTAATTGGAGCCCTGGTGGCGCAGTGGTTAAGAGCTTGGCTGCTAACCAAAAGATCAGCAGTTCAAATCCACCTGCTACTCCTTGGAAACCCTATGGGGCAGTTCTGCTCTGTCCTATAGGGTTGCTATGAGTCAGAATTGACTTGAAGGTGATGGATTTGGTTTGGGTTTGGGTTGGTGATAGTAATTATAAGTAAAGTACCAGAAAGTTGGAAATTGTGACTTTCTTTAGCCAACTCATTTCCTTGTCTAAACAAGGGTCAAAATGTTACTTGATGCCATCAATTTCCTTAATATTCTTTCCCATGTTTCCTGTTTGTTTTCTATAATATAGATTTATCATTAAATAATTATATTTAAAATTAGTAATAACAGAAGGGTCTTGTAGCTTATGCTAGTGCCCCGCAAATAACTGCTTGGTCCTAATTCTTGTTGAGGAGATTCGAGCTGGAGAGTTGACATAACCTTTACTGAAGGCAACTCATTCTAGAGGGGAGGAGATGGAAAAGGAGGCCTTCAAAGCAGATTGCACTACTTGAGGCTCTTGTTTCTTAGAATGGATGGATGGACTGGAAGGGAGGGTACAGAGCCTCTTAGCTCAAAGGAAAGAGTGGGATATAAATGTTCAAGCCTACTGAGGAAGAGGGAGAAGGGTTCTCTCTTTAGCTTTTACAAGTTTAAGATAATTTTAGAAGAGGTTTTGCTTCCTAATGATCCTTCAAGCAAGTTGCACATTTTTTTTTTTCCCCAGAAAAAGTAGCTACTAAGGAAATGAAGGAGTCTCTGGATGGTGCGAACAGTTAATGTGCTCGGCTGCTAACTGAAAGGCTGGAGTTTAGAGTCCATTTAACGATACCTCGGGAGAAAGTTCTGGTGATCTACTTCCAAAAAATCAGCCATTGAAAATGCTACGGAGCAGTTCTACTCTGACACACATGGGGTCACCATGAGTCAGAATTGACTTGACAGCAGCTGGTTTAAGGAAATGAAATGGAATTCAGAAATATTGATGAAAAATGTTTCCTTTGTGCTTGTCTTTCTCAGGCTTAGGGGACTTAAGATACATCTCTGAGTGGAACTTCATGCAGTCTCCATGGTTAAGCCTCTGCTCCCTTTCTGTCCTTTATGGGGTGTCTTCATTAGGGATGTCAGGAACTCAATCATATAATCGCTCTTGTTGGAAATCCTGTCTTGGTAAAATCCGGAAAGGGCAGACCAGTGCCTGTCATATGAATAAGAAGCTAAGGCTGCCACTGCCTACCTGCCAGCTCCCTATCACACCCTCACCCCCGATCGAATGTTGGCTGTTATCCCCAAGACTAAATTCACACTCAACTCCAATGAGAGTTTTAACCAGTTGCTGCCAAGTCAACTCTGAGTTATGACAACTACATGTGTGTCAGAGTAGAACTATGCTCCATATGGTTTTCAATGACTGATTTTTTGGAAGTAGATCACCAGGGCTTTCTTCTGAGGTGCCTCTGGGTGGACTTAAACCTCCAACCTTTTGGTTAGCAGCAGACTGCTTTAACCAGTGAAGGTTTGTTGTTGTTGCTGTTAGGTGTCGTCAAGTTGGTTCCCACTCACAGCAACCCTATGTACAACAGAACAGAACACTGTCTGGTCCTGTGCCATGCCCACAATCATTGTTACACTTGAGCCCACTGTTGCAGCCACTGTATCAATCCATCTCATTGAGGGTCTTCCTCTTTTTCACTGACACTGTAATTTACCCAGCATGATGTCCTTCTCCAGGGATGATCCCTCCTGATAACATGTCCAAAGTATGTAAGATGTAGTCTTGCCAACCTTGCTTCTAAGGAGCACTCTGGCTGTACTTCTTCCAAGATAGATTTGTTCGTTCTTTTGGCAGTCCATGGTATATTCAACATTCTTCGCAAATACTGCAGTTCAAAGGCGTCAATTCTTCTTCAGTCTTCGTTATTCATTGTCCAGCTTTTGCATGCATATAATGTGATTGAAAATACCATGGCTTGGGTCAGCCACACCTTTGTCTTCAAGGTGACATCTTTGCTTGTCAACACTTTAAAGAGGTCTTTCGCAGCAGATTGGCCCAATGCAATGCATCTTTTGATTTCTTGACTGCTGCTTCCATAGGTGTTGATTGTGGATCCAAGTAAAATGAAATCCGTGACAAATTTAATCTTTTCTCCATTTATCATGACGTTGCTTATTGGTCCAGTTGTGAGGAATTTCGTTTTCTTTATGTTGAGGTGTAATCCATACTGAAGGCTGTAGTCTTTGATCTTCATCAGTAAGTACTTCAAGTCGTCTTCACTTTCGGTAAGCAAGGTTGTGTCATCTGCATATTGCAGATTGTTAATGAGTCTTCCTCCAATCCTGATGCCCCATTCTTCTTTATATAGTTCAGCTTCTCAGATTATTTGCTCAGCATATAAGTGAAGGTTTAAAGAGGCTTAAAGGAGGTATCCCAGAGCTAGAAAGTTGGGAATCATGACTTTCTTTAGCCAACTCATCTCCTTGTCTAAACAATGGGACATAACGTCACCATCTTCCTTTTTATTTGATGCTACCAATCTCCTCAGTACTCTTTCCCATGTTTCCCAGCATGCTTACCTTTTAGCCCTCCTTTTCCTGGTATCTTTGTGCCTCCTCCACCTCCTCATCATTATATGCTTCCCCTCCTTACACAATTACATAAAAATGTCCTAGTTGAAGCCATCCCAGATGATGGTAGCACACCTCCAATAGTTTCTCTCTGACACTTAAGTTTCTCCTCTGTTAGGAGGAATAGACCATCTCACCACATATAAAAATAGTCACAAGCCCTCAGTTACTGAGTGATCAGATCTCTCTGACATGGTATATGCACCTTGACTGAATTCTTGGGGCACATTTTTAGGGTAGTTTTTCCTTTGCTGACAAAGGAAAACTGAAACCAAGAAAATGATATACACAGTTGAGACTAAAGGAAGAAATTTGTATGAATTTCTTTGACTTGTCATTTCTTTTTGGCTGGATATATCTGATTTGAGAGAAAATATGCATGGTGGGATGCTAGATTATAGTCACAAATTGTGTAATTAATTTTATTGAATGAGATTGATACTGTGAATAAGCATTCATCAAAAATGTTAGGAAGTCGAAGACTAAGACAAATGTGAACATATTTTTGACTGGATCTTTAATAACTACAGGCCAGTGTTATAGCGTGCTTCTCTTATGCATGCTTCATTTCAAAGCTAGCACCTTGTTAAGATCACCTCCCCAGCTACAAGGAACAAGAGCATACACATGCCACACACACACACACACACACACACACACACACCCACCCCACCCTGTAAGATTGTATAACAGTAAAATGTTTTTGTCTGTCTTTATACTGCTTGCTTTTTTTGAGTTTTTATTTTATATATTTCATCTTGTTTATGTAATCCAAACGGAAATAGGCTATATATGAACAAATGCTGAAGTGACTAAAATCTGACAATACAAACATATGCAAAGTTATTTCTGGTGACAACTGCAATAGAAGCCCTATTGATGGGACTAAATTGACTTTAATTTCTATGTGATGAATGAATCCTAAACTGAGCTATGTAATCAATTTGGTTAAATTCTATTGCTTTAGTTAAGTTTTCAAAGAGGAAAAATTAAGCATGCAGGTCACTCAAGAGGCTTTGAATTTGTGTACATATTAGAGGGTAGGAGTTTATTTCTCCCTGCTTCTATGGGGGAAGAATCATCAAGTACTCCTGGTATATATTTATGAAATCAGAGTGCTGGTTACTAGGCAAAGATTCTTTTTAAAAACTGCAGAGAAGGCTTGTGATGAAAGCCAAAACCTTTTGAAAAGGGACATTGGATATGCCTCTTTCTATGAATAAGAATAAAAGACGATTTCCTCCTAAGCCTGTGCAACCAAAGATAACTCATCTCATGCCAATCATAGGATTGCCTTTTTTTAAGGTACTACATAAACAACAACAAAAATAGCTTAGAAAAGCTTATCTTCAAATATAATTAACATCTTGAACAGGTTGTTTTCATGCATCTTGTTAATGAAGTTAAATTTAGATTATTAGCTTATTTTTTCTCAACAGCTGTCCATTGACCACAGACTATGGATAATTTATGCACTGGATGGTGATTGGTGGGGCCACACAAGAATGTTTGAGGTTAGAAGCTCACGGAAGAAGGATGATTATTATGGTAAAAAATAATTAGGAAAATATGGGTCATGGGACTCCAGAAGGAGAATGCTGAGGAAACAGCCAGTGTGGTAGAGAGGACATGGACACTGAAGTCGTCAAATCTGAGTTTGGATGCTGGCTCTGTTCCTTATTAACCTTAAGAGTTCTGAATCTGTTTCTCTCTTTGTAAAGATTAAATCGCTCTTCAGAGATTAAAATTCCTACTTCCTTTGGTTGATAAAATTTCAGGTAATATGCTTTCCAGTTGCTGTTGAGTCACCATCAACTCATGAAGACTCCATGTGTGTCAGAGCAGAACTGTGCTCCGTATGGTTTTCAGTGGTTGATTTTTCAGAAGTAGACAGGCAGGCCTATCTTCCAAGGTGCCTGTGAGTGGACTTGAACCTCCAGTCTTTTGGTTAACAACTGAGTGTGTTAATGGTTTACACCAGCCAGGGACTCCAATAATGTGCTTAATGTGCCTAAAATAGTCTGTGGCAATAATAGGTTTTCAATAATCCACAGTTGTCATCATCATCATCATCATCATTAAGATTATCAGTGATTTTATAGAGGGCATGACACTTGAGCAGACCTTGCTCCATAAGTGGGATCTGGACATTCAGCATTAGGATTCAAGGTCATTTTAGATAGAGGGATCAGGTGAGCAAAAACAATTTGAGGGAAGCATGGAGAGTGTATATATGTGGACAATGAGCAACCCAAATGGAAACTGGTAGTTAATGGTGAGTTTTATTTCATTTATTATTTTTTAATTTTTCCCAATCCAGAATATATTTGACAATAGAAAATCAAGACAGGGTACAACTAAACACATCATAGGATTCGTTTTCTTGGTTCAAAGTTTTAGGGTCATAGTTTCATTGGTCTAGCCAATCAATTAGCCTAAGTATGTCTTTAGAATTTCTGTTCTACCTCCTAGTTCCTGAATAGTTCTTAAAAGCTTGCCAGTGGCCACCCAAGATGTAACAATTGGTCTCTCTTCTCCTGTAACAGCAACAAAAGAAGGAGACCCAGGAGTCAAAGAAGGAAATGGAATGCAGGTCTAACTGCTTCCATGAACTGCTGTCTCCTTTGCCATGAGACCAGAAGAAATAGATGGTTCCTGGCCCCCTTTATTGAATGTTTTGATAAAGGACCCAATAAATGATTCCTGATCAAAAGGAGGAAAAACATAGAACAGAACTTTGAATTCATGTGGAAACCAGGCTTACTAGATCCACTGAGACTAGGGGAGTTCCTGAATCTATTGCCTGGAAATAATCTTTAAACCTTCAACTGAAACTATTCTGTGAAGTCATCTTTAAACTAAACAACGGATGAGCTCAGTTAATAAACAATGTTTTCTTTGAGCATTGCGCTCTTTTAAAGAATTATGTATATGAGATCAAACTGGCAACAGTAACTCTAAGGCACAGATGTGAACTTTAAGGGGCAAAACATCTAAGTTAATGGTGGGGAAACAATATCTGTAGAGATAGAATGGTGGCACAATGTGAAGTGTATAACCAATGTCACTGAAACATACATGTAGAAATTGTTGAGTGGCTATATATTTTCTTGTGCATATTTCCACCAAAACTAATTAAAAAAAAAAAAAAAAGAGAAGGAAAATCAAGCCAGAATGCCTTTGTTTAACATTATAGTTTCTACCTGCACTTAATTTCCACTGCTTTTCACAAAACCTTCACTATTATTTGCTTGTGTTTTCCTTTTATTTGAAATGCCCTCTCTTCAAATCCTATCTATCCTGCTAAGTCTATCTTAAGTCCAATCTCTCTACTGAGCCTTCTCTAATCCTTCCAGGAAAATAAACCTCTTGCTTCTTTGAGTTCTCATAACACTGTAGCTGCCCCTTCTCTCTGACCCCATGTTTATTCAATGGCATCCACGTGCCAGGTCCTTTGCTATGCATTGGGGAAACCCAACTGGAACAAGTCCCTAACCTCAAAAGTTTTACAGTCAACTGAGTGTCACAAACAAGTGAACAGATAACTATAACAAAGGACAGTACAAAAGGGGTAAGTAAAAATGCCTTGGGATCATTTGGGAGGGACATGTAACTCAGTCAAGGGCGACTTCCTAGAGCAAGTATTGACTGATGTGAGACCTGAATGGTAAGTAGGTGAGTTTAAAACAGGTGAAGCATAGTGCACAGAGGGAAGCTATTCCAGGCAGAAGGTTAGGACATAATGAGAAGCACAGCTTCTGCCAAGCATAGTGTCTTCCACATATTAAGTATTCAGTAGACATTTGTTGAATGAATGGGTTCTTAAAGAAAGGAACCAAGGCTGGTAGCTAGCTGTCAGATGGCACTTGTTCCTTTGATATAAGGAGGTGGTTGCTGAAAGGATGAAAGGAGGGTAGACAGGGAATAAAAGAAACTTAACGATTATCTTCACTTACTTCACAGACTCTGGCAGGCACATAACTGAAGTGAATTCATAGCTTTGCATAACACTTGCTCTAGAAGTGGAGAATAAATGAATACCATATTCATTTTTAAACATTATTTTGTGGCCCATTATCAACTGAACATAATTCCTAGGGGGAAAAAAAAGAATAAAAGTTATCTTTTGGATGGAGATTTGGATATCCTAAGGCTATCTTTATGAAACTGTCAGAAAAAAAGCAAAAGAGGGAAGAAGACAGAAAGGTGCTAAATCTGAAAGAGGAAATAAGGTATTTTAGGGAATTAAAAGATTAGAAAGAAGAAAATTCACTGCCATCCTTACAAACACAAACCACACAAAAATATTCTACTTATTTTAAGAACACAAACCCTCAGAAACCAAAACAAAACATTTACTCTCAGATAACAAAACTGTTCTGAATATACACTGTTAATTATTTAATAAAATTGTTTTTAATTAGTGGTTCTAAATGAATATTATAAAACAGGTAGAATTTATTAAAATAATACTATCTGTCTACATTCTGGATCCTGTGTACCCGGAAAAATATTTAGAATATGGAGGTAGTGCATCTTTAGGAATATCCGTGTGAAAAAGGCAAATAAGGGAATTTCTGTTATCATAAACAAAGACAGTAACAAAAAACAAGCAGTCTAATGAATTTGACAAAAGGCTTAGATGTATCTTTCACTTTCCGAATGACTATAAACTATTAAAATAATTCCATTATGCCCTCAAGAGCCACTGGCATTCTAACGGATAATATCTTAAGTCAAAGCAAAGTAGAACGTAAAAGTAGCTTTTCCTACCAAATAACATGAAAGATATCACTGTTTTTGAAATGAGAGCAGAAAGCCTGTGATATGCCCTCTACATCAGAAGGAAGGATTCTTGGATTCTCCATTTCCTGTGTTCCCTTGAGCTAGGCGTATCAGGAATGGTTGAATAATTAACATGTGTAAGTCTTAAAAATGTAGTTGAAATAGCATTATCTGAATAGTGAAAAAAAGCATCTTTTCATGGATTATCCACAAGTGGAGAGAGTTTTCATTTAAATTTGCATCCAGTGATTTGTCAGTCCACCTACCTTTTCACATTCTTTGCAAAATGCACTGACAATATTGGGTAGTTTAAATAAAACAAATATTTCTGTACTCACGAATTTTCAATGTCACCAGGATAGAATGGAGAAGAAAAATTGTTGGATTTACTCAGGATTAGGATTTTGTAGGCATTTACTATGGAACAAAATGGAAAAAGGTTATTGAGGATATTGGCAAGAGAGTGGATGAAGTAATGGACCATGGATTGTAAATTGAAAATGGAAGACTATAAGTAAATGGGAAGAAGTTGATACACAGAGAAAAAGAAGGGAAGTCAAGGGCCCGGAGGACTCTATGAGGTCAAATAACTAAGGGACGGAGCTAGAAAAATGGGAGGTTTTAGTGTGGAGTGTTTGGGTTGGAGATTTCAGAGGAAGACATATACATTTATTTTCTCTTGCTGTGTAACAAATTACCACAAACTGAGTGGCTTAAAACAACACACATTTATTATCTCATAGTTTCTTCAAGGTCTCACAAGTCTGCAGTCAAGACGCCTTCTCTTCAAATTCTATCTATCCTGCTAAGTCTACCTCAAGTCCCACCCCTTTACCAAACCTTCTCTAATCCTCCCAGAAAAATTCTCTTGCTTCTTTGAATTCTTTTAGCACTGTAGCTGCTAACTTTTTATCAGGAGGCAAGACTGGGGAAGAAACTACTTCCAAGATTATTCGGTTTGTTGGTAGAATTCATTTCCTTGCTGTTATAGGATTTTGGCCCCCAGTTTCTTGATAGATATTGGCTGGAGACTGTCCTCACTACTAGAAGCTGTTCTCAGTTCCCAGAGATGGCCATAGTTCCTAGAGTTGTCTGCAGTTCCTTCCAGATAGATTTTCCCAATGTGGCTGCTCATGTGGGTTGAACTGTGTCTCCCAAAAAGATATGCTGAAGTCTTAATCCCTGGTACCCATGAATATGACCTTATTTGGAAATAGGGTATTTGCAGATGTAATCAAGTTAAGATGAGGTCATAATGGATTAGGGTGGGCCCTAAATCCAATGACTGGTGTCATCTTAAGGAGAGAGAGATATAGGCAGAGAAACACTCACAAAAAAGAGGATGGCCATGTGAAGACAGAGGCAGAAATTGGAGTGATGCAGCTATAAGCCAAGGAATGATGAGGATTGCAGGCAACCACCAGGAGCTAGAAGCATGGAACAGATTCTTCCCTAGAGCCTCCAGAGGGATAATGGCACTGCTGTCACCTTGATTTCAGACTTCTAACCTCCAGAATTGTGAGAGAATAAGTTTCTGTTGTTTTAAGCCACCCAATTTGTGGTCATTTGTTACGGCAGCTCTAGAAAGCAAATATAGCCACTTCTTTCATCAAGCCAGCAAGGAGAGTCTCTAGAGTGAGACTGTTGGCAAGACGGTGTCTTATGTAATTCAACATAATCAAGGGAGTGGCATCCTATCACCTTTGCAATATTCTGTTGATTAGAAGCAAGTCACAGGTCCTGCCCACACTCGATGGGAGGAGATCACACAAAGGCATAAGCACCGGGAGGTGGGAATTATTGGGGGACCCCTTAGAGTTTGTCTGCCTCAACATGTAAATGCCAAAGAGCAAATGATTGCTTTGCCCTTGTTCAGAGGCAAGAAGTGATCCCTGTAGGCTGGGTAGTCATGTTAATTGTTGGGTAAAGCATGAGAACTAGCAGAATTTCAGGAGAAGAAGAGAATGGGAGATCTGGAGAGGTAAGGAGCAGAAAGGAAGTGATTTGGAAGTCTGGACTGAATTATTCTAATTCATTTTTCTTGAAAAAGGAGCACAGATTCAGAAGTCCTTAGTCCTATATCTGACTTGCTTTTTTAGGTAGGCTCCATTGCAAAAAATTGAAGGGTATGTGAGTGAAATTTTCTTCTCTTTTACTAAGAGGATTAGCTAGAAAATTTGATTTGAATAGAACATAAAATGTTTATTTTTATAATCTTGTTTTTAACTGCATAATAAAATGCATGCATAGTAATATGGCAGTCTTTTAGAATCTGACTCTGTAAACTGTGAATTTTATGGTTGAAAAGAGTGACGCAGAAGAAGAGGACACACAAGAACGTTTCAAATGCAGATCTTCTGTTCATAACATTCTTTTATTCCTGAGGGCGTAACTACTTTCAAATCTCCTATTTACAAGGTATTTGCCCAAAGAGCTGTTGTCTCTGACAAAAGTGGTCCACATAATGGTTAGCCATCTTTTTTGCTTTTTGCACAATATTAAATTGCAACCGTGTATGGGTCAGCATGCAGAATCTGAAAATTTGAGCTTTAATTCATGTTAATATTTTTATTAAATGTTAAGATAAATCTGGTTGATCTTCTCAGAGTTTCTTCTTCCGCTGGTTCCCTAGGTTATATTTCCAAATCATGATTCCTCCACTTTGGGTGAAATTCTTGCTCCTCCTGAAATGAGAGGAGACATTGAACTGTGATTAGAAGGAATGACTCTGGTCAGAACTACTGGCCAGATTATAGACTCATGAGTTTGAATCATGACATCACTTACTATATGGGTGACGCTGAGTAAGCTGCTTAAACTCTCTGTGCTCCTCATCTGCAAATAGCTTGCTATGAATGTAAAATGTGATAACAAACATTAACAGAAGTGTGTATACAATAAATGCTCAATTAATTTTAGCTATTATAATTTTATCTTTGGGGTTAATTACTCTCTGCCCTTACTTTTAGTTGCTATCAACTAATTTTCTGATTATTCCCTTGTAAGTAGTAAAAATGTTGGCATTTGACTTATGTCTGTTTCATGTCTTGCAATTACCTTTTGTAATTTCAGTGTGCTATTTATAACCCATTTAATGCCATAGCCTTAGAGTTCCTCTCTCTCTCCAACTCTAGTCATCAAACATCACCAAAAGTCAAGGACTCACGCTATTGCCACGTGGTAAAGCTCGATCACACCAGGAATTTATATCCATCAGGAGTTCTTATACTTCAGTATTCCACTTGTAGATTACAATCTCACATTCTTCCAGCTTTCTTATGTTCTCATTTCTACTAAACCCATGATTTGATCTTAATACCTAATGCCTAATTTCTCCTGCCTCCTCAGTACTTCTTTGGACTTCATGCATCAGTCAGATATCTCCTTCGCTAACATCTTAACACTCTGTTAAACACTTGCATTTTTGCAGGTGTGGAATTTGACCTCAATGCCACAATCCACCTTCTCTGCTCCTTCAGTAGTACTACTCTGTGTTGCTGAAGAAAATCCTACAAATGTGTGAATTAGTATCTAGACACACCCGTGGTCTCCGACCTCGACTAGGACCTCTCTTCCATGTTCCTATGCAGCCAATATAAATCTTCATTAAATTTATCAAGTCATATATCTGCCCATATCCCCTAACTCTCTGAAGAGCATGTCTTTTGCTAAGTAGTTTTTTAAATACTTGAATTCACCACCCATCACCTACAAAACTGCCTTAATTTGTATCCATATTGATAATACATTCCTCCTGGTTTTTGGCACGTGGACTTCTATGCACATTCAGCAAGTATTTTGAGCATCTACTATGCCTTGGATGGAGGTGGTAGTGAGTAAGGGGACAGGAAGCTGAAATTCATATAAATTTGGAAATTCACATAAAGTTGGCCCCCTTGTGAGAGAGAGAGAGCTGTGTTAGTAGAGGGTTGGGTGTAAGCTTAAGGACATGGTGAAGATTTGGAATAATTACTTCAGGGAGATGGGTAGGGAGTTAACCAAAGATAGAGCAAAGGGCTGTGGAGCAGCAAGGGAAGACCACAAGAGACCCTTGACTTTGAATGATAGCAATTGAAAAATTATGTGATTTCCTTCAGTCATGATCAAAAGCTCAGAGTAAATCTAGACATGATGACAGAGTCCAGGGAATGTGGAGAGAAGGTATTGATGCAAGGGAGCTGAGGTAACCGGTGAGAGAATAGCTCATCTGACAAAGCTTGGGGTCCAGGTGGTTATGAAAGTGAAGTCAGGAGGGGGAAGGCACACTGGGAGTAAGTAGAAGGACTGAGGAGCTCCCATATTTTTAGAGAATTAAAGTTACATATTCAAAATCACATAAAGACTTAACTAAGCATTTTCTAAAATTTGTTCCTTGAAATATTGTTCTAGGAGTTCTTAATAATTGTGTGTTAGAAAAAAAAAATCCAGACAGAATAAATTTGGAAAATTCTGTCTACTCTTTGCTCCTGTTAAGGATGCATATCAGCCAACAAAAGCCCTCAGAAGCCCTGCTGTAAAGGGCCTAATTTAACTATGTTTAGTTTTGTGTTTTTCAAATTTGAACATGGACCTTCCTTTTTTTTCCCGCCATGTTGTCCTTATTCATGTTGTCAGGAACAGCGTTTCATGAATACCAGTTTGGGAAAACTCAAGAGAGAGGAAAACCTGGTATAGAATTCTGATCTCCAAATTTCCTGTGAAATACTCCTCCCATTACATCAATTGTCTGGATTGGGTCAGGGCACTGAAGACTTCCTACTCTCCTATCATACTGGTGAGCTTGGTTGTCTTGAGATGACAGATTCATATTATTGAAAATCTAATGAGCACCGACTATACGCCACATATCATATTAAGTGCTTTAACTTTCAATATCTATCATTTTGAATATTGACTTTGGAGTTCAACTACCTAGGTTAGAATCCTGATTCCACTACTTTTACTAGTTGTATTTCTTTGGGCAAAATTATTTAATATCTATGTGCCCGAGTTTTGTCATTTTTAAAAAGTGGATATAATGGTACCAATCTCATGGAGACATGAGGAGTAAATGAATTATTATAACATGTATAGCACTTAGAATATTTTGCTGTCATCATCATCATTTTATTTTTAATCACATAAGGTAGCCTTTTGTAATTTATAAAGGCCCAGTTTGACTTTGGAAACTTAAGTTGAATGTGTGGGGGTGTTTCTCTTCTCTTGGACAGCTGGAATGGGGGTGATAATAATACATTTATTTTTTTTAATCATATATTTTATTTTTTTAAACTGTGCTTTAGGTGAAGGGTTACAGAGCAAATTAGTTTCTCATTAAACAATTAATACACATATTGTTTTATGACATTGGTTGCCAACCCCCTGATGTGTCAACACTCTCCTCTTCTCAACCCAGGGTTCTGCCTTTCCATTTGTCCAGCTTTCCTCTTCCCTCCTGCCTTCTTGTCCTTGCCCCTGGGCATTGTGCCCACTAAGTCTTGTATACATGGTTGAGCTATGTGTATTATTGTTTGTTTTATGGACCTATCTAATCTTTGGCTGAAGGGTGAACCTCAGAAGTGATTTCAGTGCTGAGTTAAAAGGGTGCCCGGGGGGCCATACCTTGGGGTTTCTTTGGTCTCCATCAGACCAGTAAGTCTGGTCTTTTTTTGTGAGTTATAATTTTGTTCTACATTTTTCTCCAGCTCTGTCTGAGACCCTCTGTTGTGATCCCTGTCAGAACAGTTGGTGGTGGTAGTCGGGCACCATCTAGTTGTGCTGGACTCAGTCTGGTGGAGGCTAGGGTAGTTGTGTTCCATTAGTCCTTTGGACTAATCTTACCCTGTGTCTTTGGTTTTCTTTATTTTCCCTTGCTCCAGACAGTGTGGAAATAATACATGTTTTTTGACCATGGAGTAAATTATTATAAAGAAAATCTTCCTTTCAACCATCTAAATTTCCACTATACTTTAATCTTCAAGTTGAACCGCTTCCAATTTCTCACAGTCCTGTAAGTCTAAAGCATCTTTGTTTTGGACATACATCAATCCATTTATCTGAAATTTTGACCAGCCCCCCTAGCCCTTCAGTCCCATCAGAAATTGTGCTTTGAAATGGATTTCTCCTTTGTCACAGAAGATACACTGAAGCCTTAATAATGACATAGTTACTCTTTGCAAAATTGCTTGTAAATTTACCTTTTTCCCAGTGGGGAGTGACGGGAGTCTTCATGGCTGGCTGTGCTGTCAGGATAGCTTCTGAACAGCTAATGTTCTATACCAGGGGATTTCTCAGGCCTGTTTTAATAAAGCATGGGGTTGAAAAGAGTTTTTAATTCAACAGCATAGAAAGTTCTAGTATGGTCAAAGAAGTCAATGAAATATGTACAGGTGTATTAGTTTCTTATTGCTGCTGTAATAATAAATTACCACAAACTCAGTGGGTTAAAACAATACAAATTTATTCTCTTACAGTTCTGTAAGGAGCCCTGGTGGTGCAGTGGTTAAGTGCTTGGCTGCTAACCGAAAGGTTGGTGGTTTGAACGCACCAGCAGCTCCAAAGGAGAAAGATATGGCAGTCTGCTTCCGTAAAGATTACAGCCTTGGAAACTCTTCTACTCTGTCCTATAGGGTCGCTATGAGTCACAATTGACTCGACAGCAGTGGGTTTGGATAGTTCTCTAGTTCAGAAATTTAAAATCAAGGCGTTGTAGGGCTGCATTCTTTCTGGAGGATCTAGGGGAGAATCTGCTTCCTTGTCTTTTTCAGCTTTTGGAGCCCACATTTCCGGGCTCATGATCTCTTTCTCATATCACTCAAAACTTCTCTATTACATCTCCTGCTACTGACTCTGACCTGCCTGCCTCCCTTTCGTAAGGACCCTTTTGATTACATTGCATACACTTGAATAATACAGGATAATGTCTCCATCTCAAGATTCTTAATTTAATCACATGTGCAAAGTCCCTTTTACCATGTCACGTAAAGTATTTACTGGTTCTGGGGATAAGGGCATGGACATCTTTGGGTGGCTATTATTCTGTTGACTACAATAGATGAGTGCCATTTTAGCAGATTTCAACATGAAGAAAAACATAATCATTTAATTTACTACAAGACTCTCTTGAATTGGATGGTGTAGAAGAGTAGAAATTCCTTAAATAGTTCTCAATGGCATCCATCTGTCATCTCAAGACAACCAAGCTAACCAGTATGATAGGAGAATAGGAAGTCTTTCAAATAGGTTTCTAATTTCCTTATGACAGAAACCCATCCTCACCATTATTAATTGATTAAATTCATAGAAGTATTAAAATAAATATAAAAAGTAATTGAAAATATAAAAAATCATTTCTTATCTCAACTCCCATATGTAATCACCAGTAATATTTTGGATATATCATGATAGTACTTTTTTTTTTCATCAAAACATACTCTCATACTTGATAAAATTTAGGTCATGCAGTTTTATGTACTTTTAAAATTGGATTCTATTTTGTGCATTACCCCATGTCATTAAGTATTTTTTAAAAAAATGATTTAGATAATTTCAGTTTATTTCATTGTATGGATGTGCATAATTAATGCACATGAATATCCTCTTTCAAATTCTTTGTATGCATCCTTGTTGTTGTTATCAGGTGCTGTAGAGTCGGTTCTGACTCATAGTGATCCTATGTACAACAAAATGAAACGCTGCCCAGTTCTGTGCCATCCTCACAATTGTTCCTATGTTTGAGTTCATTGTTGCAGCCTTTGTGTCAATCCATCTTGTTGAGGGTCTTCCACTTTTATGCTGACCCTCTACTTTACCAAGCATGATGTCCTTCACCAGGGACTGGTCCCTCCTGATAACATGTCCAAAGTACATAAGATGAAGTCTCGCCAAAGAAGCATTCTGGCTGTACTTCTTCCAAGACAGATTTGTTTGTTCTTCTGGCAGTCCATGGTATATTCAATATTCTTTGCCAACAACATAATTTAAAGGCATCAATTCTTCTTCTTCGGTCTTATTCATTGTCCAGGTTTTGTATACATAGGACGTGATTGAAAATGTAATGTCTTGGGTTAGGTGCACCTTAGTCCTCCAAGTGATGTCTTTGCTTTTTAACGCTTTAAATCTTTTGCAGCAGATTTGCCCAGTGCAATACGTCATTTGATTTCTTGACTGCTGCTTCCATGGGTATTGATTGTGGATTCAAGTAAAATGAAATCGTTGACAACTTTAATATTTTCTCTGTTTATCATGATGTTGCTTATTGGTCCAGTTGTGAGGATTTTTGTTTTCTTTATGTTGAGGTGTAATCCATACTGAAAGCTGTAGTCTTTGATCTTCATCAGTAAGTGCTTCAAGTCCTCTTCACTCTCAGCAAGCAAGGTTGTGTCATCTGCATAAAGCAGGTTGCTGTTGAGTCTTTCCTCCTGATGCCGGGTTCTCCTTCATATAGTCCAGTTTCTTGGATTATTTTCTCACATACAGATTGAATAAGTATAACGAAGGGATACAACCCTGACGCACACCTTTCCTGATTTTAAACCATGAAGTACCCCCTTGTTCTGCTCAAACAACTGCCTCTTTGTCTATGTACAGGTTTCACATAAGCATAATTAAGTGTTCTGGAATTCCCATTCTTCGCAATGCTGTCTATAATTTTTTATGATCCACACAGTCGAAAGTCTTTGTGTAGTCAATAAAACACAGGTAAACATCCTTAATACTGTGAAATTCCATTACTCCTTTCTTATCCTTTGTGCTCTCACTGTCCTATGTTTTCTTTCTTCAATGTTCTAAACCACACGATACATTATTGTTACTTTTGCATTGAGTGTTTTTTTTAAAGAAATTAATACATAAGAAAAAAATTATATTTACTTACATATTTATCATTTATATCACTCTTTATTCCTTTGTGTAAATCCAGGTTTCTATCTGGTATCATTTTCTGTCTACTTAAATAACTCCTTTAATATTTCTTCTAGTGCGGGTGTGCTACGGACAAATTCCATTGTCTTTTGGCTTGGATTTGTAACAAAAAGTCTGTGATCATTCTTTTCTTTGCCCCTTTATATGAATATAATGTGCTTCTTTGATTGCTTTTCAGATTTGATTTTTTAAAATCATTTTTAGCAGTTTAATTATGATATTCCTTAGTTTTATGATATGACTATGGTATGATTTTTTATTTTAATACGTGCGTTTGTCTTTTTGGGGGCCTGTTGAATTTCTTAGATATGTGAGTTTATTGCTCTTACCATATTTGGAAAAATTTTGGTCATTATTTAAATAAATATCTTTAATTATCATAGTCAATTATTTTCAAGGGTCTACTCTTCTCTTGCATCTTCAGAATATTGTTTCATTTTTCTTGTTCTGAAACATTTTTATGGTTCTGACGTTGTTATTTTTCCTCTTTGCTTATCCTCAAAGTGAGATCTATTTAATCTTGAGTTTCTTCCAAAGACAGGGAGTGCATTTCCCTGAATTGAATGACTAGTGTCCTGGATGACGGTCAAATCTCTTTCCTTTACCTTTAGCTATTGAGTACTTTCACCTGTACGGCTCTCATTCCAATTCTCACTACCTAGAAGACATTCTTGCAGTAAAGTTCTGTTATACAGAGGAAGAAAATTATTTTCATTACTCATATTTTTTGACTTCTTGATCTATGTAGTTCACAAAACACCACAATTTCTAATGTGCATTGTTAAGTGCAAGGCTCTTCTCTGTGTTTACTTCACCAACAAAGCTTTATGTGTGGGGCTTACACTTCTCAGAAATTATGCGCCCTTGTTAGTTCCTTCTTTTACTTCTCAGCTATTTTTATAGCTTTGGGAGATACTTTGGGCTGAGACTAGGGCAGGGTTGTGTCTAACTCCATTTAAGTGTTATAATACTTCTTCTAAGCAAGATAGACACAGTTTCATTAACACTGCTGACTTGAAAGCTATGTTTCTAGATTTTATACCTATCATTATATTTTGATACAATCGTCTAAAAACTAATCAATTATTGGGTTGTTTAAATTACTCCATACCTTCACCTGGCTTATATCCTAACTTCTGGTTATTTGAGAAACAAGCTGGAAATTTGATTATCTCAAGTAATGAGACCTACACTCTGGAATCGCATGCTCAGAAAAAGTAATTTGGCTTTCAATCCTTTTCTCCTTGTTCCCTATGGCTCTATTTGGATTCAATGGAAATACTAGAGGCACTTGGACATTTGTCTCTTAAAATTTTAATAATGATTGATTTTATTCAAAAATACCATCCACTAACCACTACTTCACTCCCTATGTTGAACAAGGAAATATAAAATCATTTCCAATTAGTCATCTAGCCAACTGGGTCATGTATGCCTGCTTCAGCTGTAGTAGCTTATGGCTGCAAGGTCAAGTAGTTATAATTAAATTGAATAAACATGGAGTATTCAGACACCATAGATTATATTCAAACCACAGACATTAAAATTTACATAGATTTGACTCATCATTTATTGAAAATAACATAGCAGGAAGACTTTCTCCTTCAATACCTCAGAGTTAATATTTTAAAATCTCACGATACAGGGCTGACTAGTTTCTGAAAGGAGAAGAAGAAATAAACTGCAATAGTAATTTATCATTCTTGATGCTTACCTTTCAGTTTAATTAACGCTGAGCAGAAGAACCGACACTTAATAAAAGTAAAAAGCATGCTAAAATTCTCATAAAAACTCCTCCTTACAAGAGAATTGGAAATCTGTAAGATACACCTGTCCACAACCGTCGTTTTATTTTCTCACTGAATTCCAAAGTACCCATACAAAACTTTAAAGAGAATGGGACTTGGGAAGAGTAATGTGATGATAGCAGGTAAAACACCTGCTTCAACACTCCACAGTGGCTTTAATTTTTAAAGACATTTTTTATCTTACTCCCTTCCCTTCTCATTAGGGTGATATGGAACCCTGTGGTCAAAATTCTGAGGGAAGCTGCACTGTTACCAAGTGACTCATCTAGTTTCACATATCCTGAAAAACTCTTCTTTTTGGTCTGTTTTTGCCTGAGTGCAAGAATGAGCCCAACAACCTAAATATAAAAGCAAAAACTATAAAGATCATAAAATAAAAAATAGGGTCAACGCTAGAGGCACTAATACATGGCATAAATAGGATACAAACCATAACCAACAGTACACAAGAAAATAAGCTAGATAACTGGGATCTTCAAAAAATGAAACACTCATGCTTATCAAAAGACTTCATCGAAAGAGTGAAAAGAGAGCCTACATACTAGGAAAAAATTTTTGGCTATGACATATCCGACAAGGTCTAATCTCTAAAATCTATAGGAAAACCCAACTCCTCTACTACAAGAAGACAAATAATCCAATTGAAAAATGGGCAAAGGATATGAACAGACACTTCATCAAAGAAGACATTCAGGCAACTAACAGATACTTGAGGAAATGCTCAAGGTTACTAACCATTAGAGAAATGCAAATCAAAACTGCAATGAGATACCATCTCACTGCAACATTACTGGCATGGATCCAAAAAAAACAGAAAATAACAAATGTTGGAGAGGCTACTGGGAGATTGGAACTCTTATGCACTGCTGGTGGGAATACAAAATGGTACAACTATTTTGGAAAATGATATGGCACTTCCTTAAACAGCTAGAAATAGAAATACCATATAATCCAACAATCCCAATCCTAGGAATATATCCTAGAGAAATAAACGCTGTCACATGAATAGATATATGCACACCCATGTTCACTGCAGCACTATTCACAATAGCAAAAAGATGGAAACAACCTAAGTGCCCATCAACAGATGAATGGATAAACAAACTATGGTACATACACAAGATGGTATACTACACAACGATAAAGAACAATGATGAATCCACCAACTGTCTCACAACGTGGGTAAATCTGGAGGGCATTATACTGAGTGAAATAAGGCAATCACAAAATGACAACTACTGTAGGAGACCACTATTACAAAAATTCATGAAAAGGTTTACACATAGAAAGAAATAATCTTTGATGGTTACTAGGGAGGGGAGGGGTGGTGATGGAAAACCACTAACTAGACAATAGGTAAGTGGTAACTTTGGTGAAGGGTAAGACAGTACACAATATTGGGGAAGTCAGCACAACTTGACCAAGGCAAGGTCATGGAAGCTTCATAGACACATCCAAACTCCTGGAGGGACTGAATTACTGGGCTGAGGCTGGGGACCACGGTCTTTGGGACAATCTAGATCAACTGGCATAATATAGTTCGTTAAAAAATGTTCTACATCTTACTTTGGTGAGTAGTGTCCCGGGTCTTAAAAGTTTGTGAGAATCCATCTAAGATACTCCACTGGTCCCACCCTGTCTGGAGCAAGGGAAAATAAAGAATACCAAAGACACAAGTAAAAGATTAGCTCAAAGGACTAACGGACCACAACTACCACAGTCTCTACCAGACTGAGTCAAACACAACTAGATGGTGCCCAGCTACCACCACCCACTGCTCTGACAGGGATCACAATAGAGGGTCCTGGACAGAGCTGGAGAAAAAATGTAGAACAAAATTTCAACTCACAAAAAAAGACCAGACTTACTGGTCTGACTGAGACTGGAGAAACCCTGAGAGTATGGCCCTGGACGCCCTTCTAACTCAACACTGAAGTCACTCCTGAGGTTCACCCTTCAGCCAAGGATTAGACAGGCCCATAAAACAAAATGAGACTAAATGGTCACACCAGTCCAGGGGCAAGTATAAGTAGGCAGGAGGGGACAGGAAAGCTGGTAATGGGGAAGAGTCATGGGGTTGGCACCCAAAGTCACAAAACAATATGTGCATTAATTGTTTAATGAGAAATTAATTTCTCTGTAAACCTTCATCTAAAGTACAATTAAAAAAAAAAAAGAAGTAGCCCAAGGACAGGCCCTTGGGTGAGGGCAGAAGCTATAGCCTAATACAATGTAGTTTAATGGGACCAATAGGTTCGTCTGTTCCCAGAATTCTCCCCTATCACCTCTCCTGATGCCCCAAATTCATTTCTTTTGAACACTGCTTTTTTTCCCCCTAGGATTCCATAATCTGTTAAAAGGACCCTATTAAAGGATCATTAGCTAGTCTGACAGTGAGGCCCTTAGGGTTTAGAACATAGAAGACTGAAGAGAAAAGCGTCACAGGGAAGATGAGTAGGGTAAGGAATTAATTATTTAACCCTCAATTATGTGGTAGGCACGTTTCCTTGAACTTTTCCAAACATTTTCTTATACAAATGTTACAACACTGTGACTCAGGTACAGATGAGGAAACTAAAGCTCAGAGAGGCCAACTGATTTGCCCAAGGTCATACAGCTAGTTAACAGCAGGTAGGAGTGCCCAAAACCAAAGAAAACCGAAGTATCTTCCTTGCCCAGAGAGTAGTCCTAAGGCCTATTTTACATAGTGAATGATTTTCAGATTACTGGAATAATCGTTAATAGCAATAATCACCTCCAAAGATCTGGATCTTAAGGGGCATTCAAATGTTTGTTGAATACAATAGTAATGACTAGGCTTGGGTTTCTGCTAAAAAAATAAAAAAGTGAAAATTCCACTGAAATTGAATATAACATGGTAGATTAAATAACTCTAGAAAAACAACAACGCAATATTCTTCAAGTATAAGAAATATAAGCATCATTTACAAATCTAACAACAGAATTGACTGCATCAAAAATCTGTGAGCTTAGCAACAAAGGATGTGGGTTAGATACGGCAAGAAAATTACACTTAGGAGAAAGAAATCAATTTCCATTAGTCAAATTTCATGGATTAAAAGAACAAGCACTCTAGATAAAAAGTAAAAGTTAATAGAATTTTGAAGCAATTCAATAACTATTTAAAAACACGCAAGCCACACAATGGCAAAACAGTCATAAGATTTGGGGGAATATAATCAAAAGCATAATTATTAGAATCAAATGTTGTTGATGTAATGGAATTAAACACCAATCAATCAGGTGAAAATATTTAGCAAGCCCTCATTAAATGCTCAACATTCCAATTCATGTTGACCAAAAAGAGGAAAAAAAAAAAATCAAGAGACTTAGACATGCAATGCACTTGATGACTGGGTGTTGTGTAAGACACAAAGGTTGAAAGAAATGGTTTCTATCCCACTTGTTGTTGTTAGTTGCTGTTGAGTCAGCTCCAATTCATGGGGACCTAATGTGTAACAGAACTATTGCCCAGTCATGTATCATCTTCATGATTGTTGGTTATGTTTGAGTTGGTTGTTGTAGCTATTGTATAGTGTCTTCTAACCTAGGGGGCTAATCTTCCAGCACTATATCAAACAATATTCTGTTGCAATCCATAAGGTTTTCCTTGGATAATTTTTGGAAGTAGATTGCCAGGCCTTTCTTTCTAGTCTGTATGTATCTGGAAGCTCTGCTGAAACCTGTCCACCATGGATGACCCTGTTGGTATTTGAAACACCAGTGGCATAGCTTCCAGCATCATAGCAACATGGAAGCCACTACAGTAAGACAAACTACAGACAGGTAGTGCCTCCCTCTTTTAGGAGTTCACAACGTATACATGTGTCTTTAATATTTTTCATGTCTTTAATGCCTGTAAGTAGAGTGTGGTAAATGTTTTCAGACAGGTTTTGATCTTGTGCTATGGCAGGCACATGAGGGGGAGAGATTAATGTTCACTCGGGCTGTGAGTTGTGTTATTTGAGGAGAGAGGAGAGTGGGAGAGATGGCCCATGCCCCAATTTACTTACGGCCTGGCTGAGAATACAAGGCTAATACACTGGAACACAGATTTTGATTCAGCCAGATCTGTTCTGCCTATGGGGAAAGAGCCTCAAATCTAAAGCAAAGCATCTCGTTTTATGCTTTTCTCCATTTTTTCTCCCAGTAGCTTGTTGAGGTTCTTCCAACAGTATAGTATTCATCTCAATTTTAAGGGCAAAAGCCTTTGATGATTTGGCTGGGGACCACAATCATTTTGGTATGCTTATTCTTCATTAAAATCATGGCAGTGATTGAATTTATACAAGATGTTTAATATTGCCATGGCCAAAACCAGCTGTAACTGATCAGAAGAAGAAAATAATATAGGAATACTTGTGAACCAAGAAAACAATCCTTCCTCTAAACCAATAAAGAAACACACAGACACATCGATTAACAGTATGACACTTCTGACCCTTCACCAGTTAAGCTATTAATGAGTTATTTCCCTGGTCGTGGTGCTACACAGCCAATCACTCGCATTCTCTTCCTATCCTCTGCATATTTTTAGCAGCAGGGTGAGTCAAGATATCTGAGTTGGAGAAAAATCTGTCCAGCGAGTTCTGAGAGGGATCTTGAGGCATGTCTCCCTGTACCTACTTTTAGATGCCACACTCATTTATTCAGTAAACTTACTGAGTGGCTGCTATGTGGCAGGCACAGTAATGAGCATTAGGGATGCACCTGTGGACAAGGTAGACACAGCTGCTGCCCTCCTGGAATTTACTCTGGTGGGGAAGGGAGGATAAATAGGAGGGGTGGCACCAACAGGTAATGACAGTTGTAGTATATTGTATATATGACAAGTGCTTGATAGGGGTGTGTAAGCTGTGTTGTAAACAAGAAGGAGTTAGCCAGGCAGAGGGCAGGAATGAGGTGGAAGGAGTGTTCCAGGCAGGGGAACATCATGCGTAAAGTAAAGAGGTTAGAGAGAGCACAGCATGATGGAGGAATTGAAAGTGGTGAGCAGAAGGAGGTGAAGCTGGAGAGGTAAGTGGGACAAGATCCTAAAGGACTGAATTTTCTTCACTGAAATTTTCTTCTAGAACTCAGCTGGGGGAGGTGGGCATTTGGGTGGTCATTTTTCTGTTCTGTGTTATCTCCTCACTACCCCAACCAAAACCAAACACAAACCCCTTGCTGTCAAGTTGATTCTGACTCATGGTGATCCCATGTGTTACAGAGTAGAACTGCTCCACAGGGTTTTCTTGGCTGTCATCTTTACAAAAGCAGATCATCAGGCCTTTCTTCTGTGGTGCTGCTGAGTGAGTTCGAACTGCCATCCTTGAGGTTAGTAGTCTAGCACAAACCATTTTGTGCTACCCAGGGACTTTTTCTCATTACCCCACTCCATCCTTTTTCCAGGGACACTGAGCTGGGAATAAGGTTCTAGGCTGTATTCTCTCTAGTCTAGATAAATGAATCATTTCTACTGGTCTTGAGAATCAACTTAAAATTTGGATTGAGGTGGGTGTGAAGTGAGGGTGGTGTTTTGTGCCTGGTTCAACACATGCTTTTGGAGAGTTAAGAGTTTATAGGCTGTGGGTTTGAACATACCACTGAGGATGGAATAGCTGCCTAACTTTTTAAGAGGGTTGGGAAGATTGGTGGAGGTAATATTTTGATTTCCTATTGCAAGTAACTTCTTGAGGCCCATCTTTTGGCTGTTTGGACCTTGTGAGATTACAGAGGCTGTAGGTGTAATTTCCAAACTCACCTTGGGAGATTAGAACTCTGTGAGATACATTTTTTTCGTATTCATGAGGGTGGCGTGTGTGCATAGGAGACTTTCTAACTTGCTAGAAAGCAATGTGGGTGTGGTGAAGCTTTAGTGTTCTATAGACTTTACTGTGCAGAAGGGCCAAACTCAATTGCTTTCTTGATATGTAAGGTAATGAAAAAGATATTGATCCAGTTTATTCTGTTGGTGTGGAGATGGTAAACTGGGAACAAATTTGCCTTCTTATGAGGGGAGAGAAGCAGCTTTCATTGACTGGGGATGAGACCGACCCTACATTTGTATTAAAAAGCATGTTTCCACAAGGTGAATGGCTCTCACTGACCTGGTAGCTGGACTAGCTCTCCAACTCAAGGGGCTAAAGGACAATTGGACTTTAGTAACATCTTGGTAGAGGCGGTGATTAAGGATGAAGATTTCAGTGAGAAGTCCTGGATGTGCATTCCAAGTCCCAGGAAGTGAGAAAGGCTGGGCAGAGTGTGTTGGTTGCTTGCTCCATATCCATTTTCCTTTCTCCTTTACTAAAAGAAAATTTATCTCTTTTTGAGGGTAGCCTTATGTCTACTTGGGGAAAAATGATGTGTTTAAACCACTGTAAACAGATCTCTGTTCCTTGCAGACAAACCCAATTCTTAGCTGGTACAAATGCCTTCAGGCTTGAGAAAGACAACTGGGAGAGGATCCAACTTTGGGCAGAGGAGTCCCAAGCATATTCCTTCAGAAGTATGACTGCAGAGGTCTGTTGATCTTGGAGGCATTTGCTCATGAATTACTGGGACAGTGAGAGTGCCTCCCACAAGCTGACAGTCACAATCTATCCATGTGTCTAAGATATACCTTGAACATTGTCTTTTCCCTAATCATAACCAGGTTGTATGCTACCCCTGTGAACTTGTTTTGTTTAAATTATAGCTGAATATTGTAGCTCTGTGTAGTGTCTGACAGACCTTATTTGGGCTTAGCTCTTTTTCTTGTTATAAAGGACCAGGTGGGAGAACTGGGAGGCTGAATAAACCCATGCCTTTAATTAATTCATCAAATAAATATTCAGTGCCTATTATGTACCAAGGAGCCTTAGTGGTGCAACGGTTAACAGATCGACTGCTAACCAGAGGGCTGGTGGTTCAAACCCACTGAGTGGCTCCATGGGAGAAAGATCTGGAGATCTGCTTCCATAAAGATTACAGCCAAGAAAACTCTATAGGGCATTTTTCCTCTGTCACATGGGGTCGCTATGAGTCAGAATCTACTTGTTGGCACTCAATGACAACAACTATGTACCAGGCATTGTGTTAAGTGTTAGGAGTAAAATGATGAATGTGATGCAATGTCTATGTCTTGTGGTCTCGACTTGAGACAATATTGTTACCTTATTAAATACCTCCTATGAGCCAGGTACTGTATTAGGTGCATCATACACATCATCTTATATAATTTTCATGACAAACTGGTGAGATAGGCATTACTAGCCTTTTAGAGATTTAAAAATAAAAATGATTATCAGAGAGATTATATAAATGTCTTACTAACCCGTGGTCATTGAGTCACCTCCGACTTATAGCAACCCTGTAGGGCAGAGTAGAGCTGCCCCATAGCGTTTCCAAGGCTATAATGTTTCCAGAACCAGACTGTCATGTCTTTCTCTCTGGGAGCAGGTGATGGATTAAAACTGCCAACTTCCTGGTTAGCAGATAAGTATTAAACCACTGTGCCACTAGGGCTCCTTAAATATCTTACTACGTTGTTAAACAAGAGAGTTGGGATTCTACCTGACTTCAAGAGTCATAGTTCTAACAAACCTGGTAATCCCCAATGACCCTGTTTCTGTTAGGGAATATATGCACGCAATGTACCCTGGTACCGGCTTAATGGGTGAGAGGAATAGAGAAGCTGGAGATGTTGTCTCTAGAGCTAAGTGCGTGTTTGAAATTACATCATTTCTAGAGCAGAAACAGATTGGTGAGCAATTGGTGACCATCCAAAAAAAGCAGTGAGTGTCAGAATTGGGGAAAAATAAAAGTATAAGCTATGTCTTCTGTCTGTATTCTCAGCATCTGATAAAATGATTGGTACATGTAATTATGGGACACTCAATATGTGTTGAATTGAAAGAATTAACTCCCGACTCACTGTCTAGGTGTAGGAAATTCCAGATTCCCATTACACCAAATATTTGTTGAACACCTATTATATTCCAGATTTACGGTAAGTGCTGGATGAATAGAGGATCAGATTCCCGCCCATAGAGAGTTCATTGTCTCATAATGCCCTTTTAGTCTCTAGGACCAGAAGACCAGAAGACTAGGAGAAGAGCTAGGACCCATTGTTGCTGTAATAAATCACCACAAACTTAGTGGCTTAAAAAAAAACAAAAAACAAATTTATTGTCTTCATGTTCTAAAGGTTGGAAGTCCAAAGTTAGTTTCAATGGGCTAAAATTAAGATGTAGGCAGGGGTGCATTTTTTTGGAGGTTCTAAGGGAGAATTTTTTCCTTGCCTTTTTCATCTTCTAGAGGTCACCTGAATTCCTTGATCTGTGATCCTGCATCCATCTTCAAAGCCATCAGTGTAGCATCTTCATTCCTCTCTGACCTTGAGTTCTTTCCTTCCATCTTCTCTCTCTCACTCTGATCTTCTTGTTTCCCTCTTAAAAGTACCCTTGTGATTACATTGGGCCCACCTGGATAATTCAGGATGTTGTTTTGTTAGGTGCTGTTAAGTTGGTTCTGACTCATAGTGACCCTTTGTACAAAAGACCAAAACACTGCCCAGTCCTGCACCATCCTCACAATTGTTGCTATGATCGAGCTCAACGTTGCAGACACTGTGTCAGTCCATCTCTCTGATGATCTTTCTCCCTTTTCCTGACCCTCTACCACGCATGATATCTTTCTCCAAGGATTGGTCCTTCTGATAACATCTCCAAAGTACAGAAAATGAAATCTTGTCATCCTCGCTTCTAAGGAGCATTCTGGCTATACTTCTTCCAAGACGGATTTGTACGTTTTCCTGGCAGTCTGTGGTATATTCAGTATTCTTCACCACCATCATAATTCAAAGGCATCAGTTCTTCGGGCTTCCTTATTCATTGTCCAGCTTTAACATGCATATGAGGTGATTGAAAATACCATGGCTTGGGTCAGGTGAACCTTAGTCCTCAAAGTGACATCTTTGCTTTTTAACACTTTAAAGAGGTCTTTTGCAGCAGATCTGTCCAATGCAATACATCTGATTTCTTGAGTGCTGCTTCCATTGGTGTTGATTGTGGATCCAAGTAAAATGAAATCCTTGACAAATTCAATATTTTCTCCATTTATCATTACATTACTTATTGGTCTATTGTGATGATTTTTGTTTTCTTTATGTTGAGGTGTAATCCATACTGAAGGCTGTAGACTTTGATCTTTATAAACATAATAGGACATGTAAAATGAGAGTCTCTGATAGAATATAAAGAATGCAGCCCCCATTCTGGGGAAAGCAATACAGACCCTAAGCGGACTATCCATTTAAGGCCTAAAATAGACGACTCAGAGATAAAGTTGTCTGAGAAAGACTCGTGCTGTTCCGTATAAGGTGGTAAGAGTCTGCTTTATGATCTCGTGGGAAACTGACCCAGATTCCACCTCATCTGACCTCAGTTTGATTACCAAACTGGTCTGGAACACATATCTTTTCTTAGCCTCTGATGCCTCAACCCATAATTATGACCAGTTGTCCTGACTTGTCCTTGGCTTTGGCCTTATCCAACACTTAGTGCAATCTTTGCCTATCTCTTCAACCACTTGCCATTGAGTCAGTTCCCAACTCATGGTGACCCCATGTGTGTCAGAATAGAACTGGTTCAAACTTAAGAAGATAGGGGTAAATTTCAAAGTGACCACAAAGAAAGTTAACCTACTCATCAAAATAAAAAAAAAGAAGAAAACCATAAAGACTCATAAACACAAAATCTATAATAATGAAAGAAATGAAAAGAAAATCCACAAACAAAGGGAACTCAGCACAGGAAAGCAAGAGGAACAAAGAAAACATCAACACCACAAAAAAAGCTCAATAATGTGAAAGCAGTAAACTCATACCTATCGATAATCACACTGAATGTAAAAAGCTTAAATGCACCTGTAAAGAGAAAGTGGCAGAATGGATAAAAAACATGACCCATCAATATGCTGTCTGCAAGAGATACACCTTAGACACAAAGACACAAATATATTAAAAATAAAAGGATGAAAAAATATATCAAGCGAACAGCAACAAAAAAAGAGCAGGAGTGGCAATACTAATCTCAGATAAAACAGACTTTAAGACAAAATCCATCAAAAAAGACAAGGAAGGACATTATATAATGATTAAGGGGACAATCCACCAAGAAGATATAACCTTGATAAATATCTACGCACCCAACTACAGGGATTCAAAATAAATAAAACAAACTCTAACAGCACTGAAAAAAGGAATAGACAGTTCCATAATAATAGTAGATACTTCAAAACACCACTCTTGGTAAAGGACAGAACATCTCGAATGAAATTTAGCAAAGATACAGAAGATCTTAAGGCCACAATCAACAATCTTGACCTCATAGATAGGTATAGAACACCCTACTCAACAGCAGCAAAGTATACATTCTTTTCCAATGCACATGGAACATTCTCCAGAATGGACCATACTTGAGGCCACAAAGCAACCCTCAATAAAATCGAAAACATCGAAATAATACAAAGCATTCTCTCTGATCACAATGCCATAAAAGTAGAAATCAATAACAGGAAGAGCAAGGAAAAAAAATCAAATACATGGAAATTGAATAACACCTTGCTTAAAAACCACTGGTTAATAGAAGAAATCAAAGAGGAAATACAAATATTCCTAGAATCAAATGATAATGAAAACACATCATACCAAAACCTTTGGGACACAGCAAAGGTAGTACTCAGAGGTCAATTTATAGCAATAAACACACACACATCAAAAAAGAAGAACCAGCCCAAATCAAAACATTAGCCCTACAACTTGAACAAATAGAAAGAGAACAGCAAAAGAAGCCTACAGGCACAAGAAGAAAGGAAATAATAAAGATTAGAGCAGAAATAAATGAAATAAGCAACAGAAAAACAATAGAAGAACAAACAAGACCAAAAGTTGGTTCTTCGAAAAGATAAAAAAAAAAAAAAATCAACAAACCACTGGCCAAACTGGAAAAAGAAAAACAGGAGAGGAAGCAAATAATCCAAATAAGAAATGAGATGGGGGGACACTACAACAGACCCAACTGAAATAAAAAGAATCATAACAGAATACTATGAAAATTGTACTCCAATAAATTTTAGAACCTAGAGGAAATGGACAAATTTCTAGAAACACACTACCTACCTAATCTAACACAAACTGAGACAGAAAATCAGAACAGATCCATAACAAGAGAAGAGATTGAAGACATTTAAAAAAAAAAGAAAAAAACCTTCCAATAACAAAAAGGGCTTGCTCATATGGCTTCACTAGAGAATTCTACCAAACATTCAGAGACGAGCTTACGCCAGTACTACTCAAAGTATTTCAGAGTATAGAGAAGGAAGCAATACTCCTGAATTTATTCTATAAAGCCACCATAACCCTGATACCAAAGCCAGCAAAGACGCCACAAAAAAAGAAAATTAGAAACCAATATCCCTCATGGATATTGATGCAAAAATTCTCAAAAAAAACTCTAGCCAATAGAATTCAGCATTATATCCAAACAATAATACACTACGACCAAGTGGGATTCATACCAGGTATGCAAGGATAGTTCAACATTAGAAAATCAGTCAATGTAATACTCCACATAAATAGAAGAAAAGAATCACACGATCATCTCAATTGACACAGAAAAAACATTTGATAAAGTCTGACACCCATTCCTGATAAAAACTCTCAAGAAAATAGGAATAAAAGGGAAATTCCTCAACATTAAAGGGCACCTATACAAAGCCAGGAGCCCTGGTGGTGCAGTGGTTAAGAGCTACAGCTACTAACCAAAAGGTCAGCAGTTCGGATCCACAAGCCTCTCCTTGGAAACCCTGTGGGGCAGTTCTGTTCTCTCCTATAGGTTCACTATGAGTTGAAATCAACTTGATGGCAATGGGTTCAGTTTTGTGGTTTATACAAAACCAACAGCCAACATTATTCTCAATGGAGACAGGCTGGAGGCATTCCCCCTGAGAATGAGAACAAGACAAGGATGCCCTTTATCACCACTCCTATTCAACATTGTTTTGGAAGTCCTAGATAGAGCAATAAGGCAAGAAAAAGAAATAAAGGGCATCCAAATTGGTAATGAAGAAGTAAAACTGTCCCTATATGCAGATGATATCTATACATAGAAAACCCAAAAGACTCCACAAGACAACTACTGAAACTAATGAAAAGATTCAGCAGAGTAGCAGGATATAAGATCAATATACAAAAATCAGTTGGATTCCTATACACCAACAAAAAGAGCTTTGAAAAGGAAATCAAGAAAATAATAACATTATAATAGCCCCTAATAAAAATAAAATACTGAGGACTAAATCTAACCAGTGATGTAAAAGATCTATACGAAGAAAACTACAAAATACTACTGCAAGAAACCAAAAGAGACCTACATAAATGGAAAAACATACCATACTCATGGATAGAAGACTCAACATTGTGAAAAAGTCAATTCTACCCAAAGCAATCTACAGGTACAATGCAATCCTTATCCAAATACCAACAGCATTCTTTAACGAGATGGAAGAAACAATCACCAACTTTGTATGTAAAGGAAAGAGACCCAGGATAAGCAAAGCATTAGTGAAGAATAAGAACAAAGTAGGAAACCTCACACTACCTAATCTCAGAACCTACTATACAACCACAGTACTCAAAATAGGCTGGTACTGGTACAACGACAGACACAAAGACTAATGGAACAGAATCAAGAACCCAAACATAAATCCATCCACCTATGGTCAGCTGATCTTGGACAAAGGCCCAAAGTCCGTTAAATGAGGAAAATACAGTCTTTTTTTAACAAATGGGGCTGGCAAAACTGGATGTCTATCTGTAAAAAAATGAAACAGGACCCATAGCTCACACAATACACAAAAACAAACTCAAAATGGATCAAAGACCTAAATATAAAATCTTAAAACTACAAAGATTATGGAACTAAAAATAGGGACAATACTAAGGGCCCTCATACATGGCATAAATACAATACAAATCACAACTAACAATGCACAAACACCAGAAGAGAAACTAGATAACTAGGAGCTCCTAAAAATTAAACACTCATGCTTATCATAAGACTTCACCAAAAGAGTAAAAAGAGAACCTTCAGACTGGGAAAAAATTTTTGGCTACGACATATCCAACAAGGGTCTCATCTCTAAAATCTATAGAATATTTCAACACTTCAACAACAAAAAGACAAATAATTTGATACATGGGCAAAAGATATGAACAGATGCTTCACCAAAGAAGACATTCAGGCAGCTAACAGACACATGAGGAAACGCTCTCCACCGTTAGCCATTAGAGAAATGCAAATCAAAACTAGAATGAGATACCATTTCAACACAACATTACTGGCACCCATCAAAAAAAAAACAGAAAATAGCCCCCAGACACCCTTTTAGCTCAGACGTGAAGTCACTCCCAAGGTTCACCCTTCAGCCAGGGATTGGACAGCCCCATAAAACAAAACGGGACTAATGAGGCACAGCAGTCCAGGGACATGTACTAGAAGGCTGGTGAAAGGGAACCCGAGGTTGAGAAGGGACAGTGTTGACATGACGGTTGTTATGTTAACAACATGGGTTGTTAACCATTGTCTTTAGGCAATATGTGTACTAACTATTTAATGAGAAACTATTTGTTCTGTAAACCTTCATCTAAGGTACAAAAAAGAAAAAAAGAATTATCTATGTGAGATCAAATTGACAACAGCAACTCAAACGGTTTGATGGGAAGCCTAGGGGCCAGTGAGTTGAAGATAATGGTGATGGAATAATTTGGAAAAGGATAGTGAGAATAGCAGCACAACTGGAAGAATGTAATCGATGTCACTGAATTGTACATGTGGAAATTTCTGAAATGGTGTCTCTTTGGCTATGTATATTTTCACCAAAAAAAAGGTCCTCCAAGGTCAAGAAGGGAGAGTGTTGACGTGTCATGGGGTTGTTAACCAATGTCATAAAACAATATGTGTAATGACTGTTTAATGAGAAACTATTTGTTCTGTAAGCATTCACCTAAAGTACAATAAAAAATATTAAAAAAACACAGAAAATAACAAACATTGGAGAGGTTGTGGGGAGATTGGAACTCTAATGCACTGCTGGTTGGAATATAAAATGGTACAACCACTATGGGAAATGATATGATGCCTCCTTAAAAAGCTAGAAATAGAAATACCATATGATTCAGCAGTCCCACTCCTAGGGATATCTCCTAGAGAAATAAGAGCCATCACATGGTTAGACAAATGTACACCCATATTCATTGCAGCATTATTCACAATAGCAAAAAGATGGAAGCAACCTAAGTGCCCATCAACAGGTGAATGAATAAACAAATTATAGTACATATGCACAATGGAATACTATGCAAAGATAAAAGAACAAATGATGAATCTGAGAAGCATCTCACAACATGGATGAGTCTGAAGGGCATTATGCTGAGTGAAATAAGTCGATCACGAAAGGTAAAATATTGTATGAGACCACTATTATAAAAACCCAAGAAAAGGTTTACACACAGAAAGAAACAATCTTTGATGGTTACCAAGGAGGGGAGTGGTGGAGAGGGGAAGTCACTAAGTAGATAGTATACAAGTGTTAACTTTGGAGACAGGAAAGACAACACACAATATAGGGGAAATCAGCAGAGCACAACTTGATCAAGGCAAAGTCATAGAAGCTTCTTAGACACACCCAAACACCTTGAGGGACCGAGTTAACGGGGCTAAGGGCTGGGTCCATGATCTCAGAAGGATATCTAGGTCAATTGGTGTAACATAGTTCATAAAGAAAATGCTCTACATCCTACTTTGGTGAGTAGTGTCTGCAGTCTTAAAAGCTTGCAAGCTGCTATCTAAGATACATCTATTAGTCCTACCATGTTTGAAGCAAAGAAGAATGAAGAAAACCAAAGACACAAGGAAAATACTAGTCCAAAGGACTAATAGGCCACATGAACCATAGCCTCCACCAGCCTGGGCCCAGAAGAATTAGATGGTGCCCAGATACCACCACTGACCACTCTGACAGGGATCACTATAGAGAGTCCTGGACAGAGCAGGAGAAAAATGAACAACAAAATTCAAATTATTAAAAAAAGATCAAACTTGCTGGTCTGACAAAGACTGGGGGAACCCCTGAGGCTATGGCCCCCAGACACCCTGATAACTCAGAACTGAAGCCACTCACAAAGCCCACCTTTCAGCCAAAGATCAGACAGGCCTGTAAAACAAACAGTAACACATGTGAGGAACGAGCTTTGAAGTTCAATTAAGTATACGAGACCAAAAGGGCAACACCTGCCCAAGAGCAAAGATAAGGAGGCAGGAAGGGACAGGAAAACTGGATGAAGAACACGGGGAACCCGGGGTAGAAAAGGAAAAGGGGAGAAGGATGACACAATGCAGGGATTGCCACCAATGTCACAAAACAATTTGTGTATAAATTTTTGAATGAGAATCTAATTTGAGCTGTAAACTTTTACCCAAAGCACAGTTAAAAGAAAAAAAGCAAGAAATCAAAGGACGTATTGCATTGGGCAAATCTGCTGCAAAAGACCTCTTTAAAGCATTAAAAAGCAAAAATGTCACTTTAAGTACTAAGGTGACCTGACCCAAGCCATGGTATTTTCAATCGTCTCATATGCATGCGAAAGCTGGACAATGAATAAGGAAGATCAAAGAAGGATTGATACCTTTGAATTATGGTGTTGGCGAAGAATATTGAATATCCCATGAACTTCCAGAAGAATGAACAAATCTGTGTTGGAAGAGGTACAGCCAGAATGCTACTTAGAAGCAAGGACTTTGTCTCAAGTAATTTGGACACGTTATCAGGAGGGACCAGTCCCTGGAGAAGGACATCATGCTTGGTAAAGTAGAGGGTCAGTGAAAAAGAGCAAGACCCTCAATGAGATGGAAACCCTGGTGTCATAGTGGTTAAGAGTTTGGCTGTTAACTAAAAGGTCGGCAGTTCGAATCTACCAGGGGCTCCCTGGAAACCCTATGGGGCAGTTGTAATCTGTCCTATAGGGTTGCTGTGAGTTGGAATTGACTTGCAGGCAATGAGTCTCGATGAGATGGATTGATACAGTGGCTACAACAATGAGCTCAAACATAGCAACCAGTGTGGCGATGGCGCAGAACGGAGCAGTGTTTCCCTCTGTTGTGCATAGGGTCCGCTATGGGTCGGAACTGACACAGTAGCATCTAACAACAACAACATATTTAGGTTCTGGGGCAGACTGGGGCCTGGTTGGCTGGTTTCTCCTCTAGACTGATGGAGACTCATTCTTCTGAGGATTTAGAAACTCTTTTTTAAAAACCTTTCCATGGCCAGTTCTAGGCACCATCTCCGCTACTCTGCTCATGGATCTTGACTCAGATTCTTGGGACCAATGACATTAGTTTATGAACCTCATGACCACCACAGAGCGACCTCTGGTGGCCACAGGACAGTTTCTCCTGCAGCACGGTTAACAGTACAGTTAACTGTCCTGGGTGGGGATTCCACTTGTAGCCTTGATCCCAGGAGACGCTTGCTTTAGTTGAGGTAATCTATTTCGGATGGGCACCAGAGCAGAACTGAAGATAAGGGTTAGAGAATGTTGCCAATCACACAGGCACATAGTATTCTTTGTGATTAGCTCATCAGAGAGTAATGACGTTTTCCCTTGATTTTTCCAGGCAAGAGCCCATCCACCATGATGTTTTGATGATATGGACCTAGCTTAAGATAACCAGCAGCTTTACAGAACCAAAAGGGGTATTGGAAAAGTGTGAGTATAAATATCCTGTGATGCTTTGAAAATGAGAGAGAACATATTTTTTTAAATAGAGCTAAACTTTTAAAAACTCAAATTGAAAAATCAGCTGTTAGATCCTCTCTCCTACAGAGACACTAGAGAATATTCTCCTAGGAAATAGCCTATGATATCTTTATCTATTTGTCTTCCATCTTCTGTTTTACAGATAATCTCTGTAGGTGACTAAGAAAAATCTCCCAGCTTTTTCCCTTTTATGTAGACTATCATTTAGATAATATTTCTTCTAGATTTTTACCCTATTTGGAAATGATTATTATCTCCAGATGTTTTGAAATAATGCCTTTCCTTTTACTATTTTCTATTCTTTTAAGAAATAGTTCCTCTTATTCTTGTATGATTTACCAAATTATATCACATATTTCTTTATACTTCCTTTTTCTAGTTTAAGTCTTCACTATCTCTTTTCAAAATCTCTTTTCAACGCCTTGTTAATGATATTGAAATTTTAGAGGTAATTCACATTTCTTTCTCTCGTAACATTAAAGCACACATAAATGTTTCAAGGACAGGATATTCTCATGGGCTATTTTTAAACATGCTCTAGCTTTCCTGATTTCTGCAAAAAAGTGTTTAAATCTTCATTTTCTCTAACATGTTAGAAAATGCTGATTCAACACTGCTAAAATAAAATGTTTACTTATATTAGGAGTAAAATGTTGAGTAATTTCTTTTTAATTTATTTCTGGTATGTTCAACTCAAATCTATTCAGTTGCAGCCTGTTTTCTTCTGTAAAATTAGAGATGCTATATTAATGTTTATTAAAAAAATGGTTATATTTTTAATTTGTGGATATATATTTTTTAATAAGATGTTAATAGTTTTGGATTCACAATCTATGCCCATGGAAGCAGCAGTTAAGAAATCAAACAACACGTTGCATTGGGCAAATCTGCTGCAAAAGACCTCTTTAAAATGTTTTAAAGCAAAGATGTCACTTTAAGGACTAGGGTGCACCTGACCCAAGCCATGGTATTTTCAATCACCTCATATGCATGTGAAAGCTGGACAGTGAATTAGGAAGATCAAAGAAGGATTGATGACTTTGAATTATGCTGTTGGCGAAGAATACTGAATATACCACGGACTGCCCGAAAAACGAACAAGACTAAGTCTCTCCATCCTAGCATTTAAGGAATATTTTGGCTGTACTTCTTCCAAGACAGATTTGTTCATTCTTCTTCTGAATATGGCTTGAATTTCTGGCAGTTCCCTGTCAATATACTGCTGCAACTGCTTTTGAATGATCTTCAGCAAAATTATACTTGTGTGTGATATTAATGATATTGTTCGATAATTTCCACATTCTTTTGGATCACCTTTCTTTGGAATGGGTACAAATATGGATCTCTTCCAGTCAGTTGACCGGGTAGCTGTCTTTCAAATTTCTTGGCATAGACAAATGAATACTTCCAGTCAGAGAAGTAATAGAAAGAGGCATTTGAAGGATTTAGAGAACTAAAATGGATAGGAAGGAGAGAAGAACATTCCAGGCAGAGAGAGCAAGTGCATAAAGTTGGGAATTATGCATAAAACTAGGGAGTAGAATGACTATGTATGCATTTTTGCTGGAGCACAGAGAGCACTGGGAGGTGTTTGGGAGGGCACGTGAACCAGATTCTAGCATGCCTTTGATATGTTGTTAAAGAGATTAGATTTCAATCTGTATTCAGTAAGGAGCTATAGAAGGATTCTGAGCTAAAAAATGATCTGGTCATTCTGCTGGTATTGTAGAAAATGGATTAAATGAGGTCCTTACTAGAATTCGGGACGTCCGTTTAAAAGCTATTGCAAAGAGAAAGAAGTAGAGAAGTAGCATTTAATGATAGCCTACTGTGTTCCCAAAATTATATCTATATGGAGTACTTTAAAAGGCATAGCCTTAATTATAGGAGGGTGTGTTCAAAGAGGAGTTTGAACACAGACTCATTCACGTTTATTGTGGCAGATATCACCAATATTTACTAATTTCCCCTATTCCCATGTACACGAGCATTAGGCTTTGCAGGCCCTCAAAGTTAGGCACACCTGTTACTTCCAGGTAGAAGCACTTAAGAGCTGGTGCCTGATTCTCCTTGTTTTCTTCCCCTGGAACAGAGATTGTGGAAGCATGTGTTGATACAGAAGTGCTGCAGAAACAGAGTGGCCTATAGCGCTGAGCTAACACATGAAGGACAGGCACACTAGGGTCACCTGACTCGCAGTGGACTTTGAGTGCACAGAAATAAACTTTTGCCATGTAAACCTCTGAGATTTTGGTACTGTTTGTTACTGCAGTGTAACCTGGACTACTACTGTCCAACAGAACTTTCTGAGCTGATGGAAAGATTCTATATCTGCACGGTCCAGTATGGTAGCCACTGGCCACCTGTGGATACCGAACACTTGAAATGGGCTAGTGTGACTGAGGAACTGAATTTTTTATTTGACTTCGTTTTGATTAATTTAAATTTAAACTTAAAAATTTCTTTAGCTTCTTGAGAAAATCTATCAAAGTGTCTTGAATATCATGTTGTTGTCAGTTGCTGTTGAGTTGGCTCTGACTCTTGGTGACCTTATGTATGACAGAATGAAATGTTGCCTGGTCCTGAGCCCTCTTCATGATCGCTGAATATCATAGGTCCTTCAAATATTACACAATAAATACTCAATTATTTAGTATTAGTATTTTGTGAGTTTAATTAAGCAGTCCTCACTGATGGTGTTTTTTTCACCAGAGGGAATGTCTCTAGTGAGCAAAAGCTATATGACTTGTTTTTCTTAAACAATCTTATTGAGACCTTTTGATTAAAAAAAAATTAATAGGCTGGCTACTCAATAGTTTACAAAGTGCTTTCATATTTATTATCAAGACAACTCTGTGAGGCAGGTATTGTCTTCATTTTGAACAGGCAGAGCTGCTCTGTGAGCAAGCCAGGTGAGGCTGACTTCTGACTCTTGACCCCATAAAACTACCAGCCCTTTATTCTTTTCTGGGCAACTTTCCCACTTTTAAAGTACCTCCTTCTGTTAAAACTTCATAAGCCACATTCTTTTATAAACTTTTCAAATGTAACCATTCAATGCAACATTCAAAATAATCACACATCCCGAGAATCCATCTAACAAAATTTCCCCACTAAAAATGTCTGATGCTCCCAGAGGTGCAAATTCAACCCTAACAGCCTGTCTGAACCTTCTGAGTCTTCAGCCCCTGTTAACCCTTCTGGGTCAGCACTCCAAGTCTTGTTAGAGAGTTCCTTTCAGGAGCCTCACTTTATAAGCTGTCTTAGAACGTAGTGACTACCTTTCAACAGGTAATGTCTATTCCCCATCTGGTGAGAAAATGGCTTCCTCTCTCTCTCTCTCCCCTCAATTCCTTTCCTTTAGCATAGTGTGAGTTTTCTGCTAGAGTATGACTCAGGCATAGCCTCCACGATCTGGCTCCCACCTGTGCCTCTAGACTCTCGCCACACAGAACCAGGTCTTTGGTCTTTGTACATGGTCGTACCTCTAACTGGAATGCCTACTCCACCCCTCCCTGATCTACCTGGAAACACCCACTGTTCCTTCAGGGATTACCACCATCCTTCTCCTCCATGAAGGCTTTCCTATATGACTTTCCCCAAGTACAGCTGGCATGCCCTCCTTTGTCCCACAGGATATCTAGGACTCTTCTGCCTAAATAGTAATTATCACACAGAATGGCATTTGTTTGCTTAGAAGTTCATCTCTTCACGCTATACTGGGAATTCTGAAGGGGCAAAATCTGTTTGATTTGCATGTGTACTTAACTTCTGTGTACCTCAGTTTCCTCATTATAAAATAGTGATAATAATTCCGGCCCTGTAGGGTTGTTATGAGGATTAAATGAATTAATATGTGCAAAATGTTTAGAATAATGCCTAACACATGGAAGTTGTCAGTAAATGTTAGCTATTATTATCTGAAGGACTCCTGGTGGCACAGTGGTTAAGTGCTTGGCTGCTAACTGAAAGGTCAAGTATTTGACCCACTAAGTCGTTACTCGGGAGAAAAGACCTGGTGATCTTCTCCCGTAAAGATGGTTGTTGTTGTTAGGAGCCATCGAGTCGAATTCCGACTCATAGCGACCCTATAAACTACAGAATGAAACACTGTCCTGTGCCACCCTCACAATCGTTGTTATGCTTGAGCCCATTGTTGCAGCCACTGTGTCAATCCATCTCATTGAGGGTCTTCCTCTTTTTCACTGACCTTCTACTGTACCAAGCATGATGTCCTTCTCCAGGGACTGGTACCTCTTGATAACATGTCCAAAGTATGTAAGATGTAGTCTTGCCATCCTTGCTTCTAAGGAGCATTCTGGCTGTACTTCTTCCAAGACAGAGTTGTTTGTTCTTTTGGCAGTCTATGGCATATTCAATATTCTTTGCCAACACCACAATTCAAAGACATCAATTCTTCTTCAGTCTTCCTTATTCATTGTCCATCTTTCGCATGCATATGATGCGTTTGAAAATACCATGGCTTGAGTCAGGTGCACCTTAGTCTTTAAGGTGACATCTTTGCTTTTCAACACTTTAAAGAGGTCTCGTGGAACAGATTTGCCCAATGCAATGCGTCTTTTGATTATCGGTCTGGTTGTGAGGATTTTTGTTTTCTTTATGCTGAGGTGTAATCCATACTGCAGGTTGTGGTCTTTGATCTTCATCAGTAAGTGCTTCTTGTCCTCTTCACTTTCAGCAAGCAAGGTTGTGTCAGCTGTGTAACGCAGGTTGTTAATGAGTCTTCCTCCAATTCTAATGCCTTGTTCTTCTTCATATAGTCCAGCTTCTCGGATTATTTTCTCAGCATACAGATGGAATAGGTATGGTGAAAGGATACAACCCTGAAGCACACCTTTCTTAACTTTAAACCACACAGTATCCCCTTGTTCTGTTAGAACAACTGCCTCTTGATCTATGTACAGGTTCCTCATGAGCACAATCAAGTGTTCTGGAATTCCCATTCTTCACAATGTTATCCATAGTTTGTTATGATTCACATAGTTGAATACCTTTGCATAGTCAATAAAACACAGGTAAACATCTTTCTGGTATTCTCTTCTTTCAGCCAGGATCCATCTGACATCAGCAATGGTATTCCCGGTTCCATGTCCTTTTCTGAAGCCAGCCTGAATTTCTGGCAGTTCCCTGTCGATATACTGCTGCAGCCACTTTTGAATGATCTTCAGCAAAACTTTACTTGTGTAATATTAATGATATTTTTTGACAATTTCTGCATTCATCTGGATCACCTTTCTTGGGAATAGGCATAAATATTGATCTCTTCCAGTCGGTTGACCAGGTAGCTGTCTTCCAAATTTCTTGGCATAGTCAAGTGACCTCTTCCAGGGCTGCATCCATTTATTGAAACATCTCAATTGATATTCTGTCAATTCCTGGAGTCTTGTTTTTTGCCAATGCCTTCAGTGCAGCTTGGACTTCATCCTTCAGTACCATCGGTTTCTGATCATATGCCAGCTCTTGAAATGGTTGAGCGTAGATCAATTCTTTTTGGTATGTAATGACTCAGTGTATTCCCTCTATCTTCTTTTGATGCTTCCTGCGTTGTTTAATATTTTCCCTGTAGAATCCTTCACTATTGCAACTTGAGATTTGAATTTTTTCTTCAGTTCTTTCAGCTTGAGAAATGCTGAGTGTGTTCTTCCCTTTTGGTTTTCTATCTCCAGCTCTTTGCACATGTCATTATAATACTTTACTTTGTCTTCTCAAGCTGCCCTTTGAAATCTTCTGTTCAGTTCTTTTACTTCATTATTTCTTCCTTTTGCTTTAGCTACTCGACGTTCAAGAGAGAGTTTCAGAGTCTCTTCTGACATCCATTTTGGTCTTTTCTTTCTTTCTTGTCTTTTTAATAACCTCTTACTTTCTTCATGTATGATGTCCTTGATGTCATTTCACAACTCGTCTGGTCTTCGGTCATGAGTGTTCAATGCATCAAGTCTGTTCTTGAGGTGGTCTCTAAATTCTGGTGGGATATACTCAAGGTCGTACTTTGGCTCTCTTGGACTTGTTCTAATTTTCTTCAGTTTCAACTTGAACTTGCATATAAGCAATTGATGGTCTTTTTTGCATTTGGTCCCTGGCCTTGTTCTGTCTGATGATATTGAGCTTTTCCAGATGTAGTCAGTTTGATTCCTGTGTATTCCATCTGGTGAGGTCCACTTGTATAGTCTCCATTTAAGTTGGTGAAAAAAGGTATTTGCAATGAAGAAGTTGTTGGTCCTGCAAAATTCTATCATGCTATCTCCAGCATCGTTTCTATCACCAAGGCCGTATTTTCCAACTATCGATCCTTCTTTGTTTCCAACCTTTGCATTACAATCACCAATAATTATCAATGCATCCTGATTGCATGTTTGATCAATTTCAGACTGCAGAAGCTGGTAAAAATCTTCAATTTCTTCATCTTTGGCCTTAGTGGTTTGTGTGTAAATTTGAATAATGTTCATATTAACTGGTCATTCTTGTAGGCATATGGATATTATCCTATTACTGACAGTGTTATATTTCAGGATAGTTCTTGAAATGTTCTTTTTGACAATGAGTGCAATGCCATTCCTCTTCAAGCTGTCATTCCTGGCATAGTAGGCCGTATGATTGTTTGATTCAAAATGGCCAATACCAGTCCATTTCAGCTCACTAATGCCTAGGATATAGATGTTTATGTGTTCCATTTCATTTTTGATGATTTCCAATTTTCCTAGATTCATACTTCGTACATTCCACATTCCAATTGTTAAATAAATCTGATAATTCAAGGAAGATTATGGCCTAGGAAACCCAACAGGGCAGTTCTGTTCTGTCCTATAGATTCGCTATGAGTTGGAATCAACTTGATGGCACACAATAACATTATTATCTGTGACATTTACCACTCTGACATAGTTTTTATATATTTGTTAATAGTCTTAACCTGTTTGGAATGTAAGCTCCATAATGGCAGATTAGACACAGAGATACACACACAGACAGGGAGAGGAGGAAGACAAATTGCTGGTAGCTAATAGAAGTTGATGGCATACAACAATAACTACAAGTAGAAATAGACAAATCCTTACCTCCCCCTACAGCCATGCCCGGAATTTGGACTTCGAGCCTCCTGAACTGTGAGAAAATAAATTTCTGTTCTTTCAAGTCGCACATTTGTGGTGTGTGGTCACACTGGCATTAGGTAACTAAGACGATCCCCTTCTACTAATTCACTTTGGCTCTCTAGGTTCCGTCACCTTCAGTATTTTCTGTCCAGTTAGAAAGGCCTTTGATAGATTTTCTCTGGAAGTTAAACACATTTTTTAAGGTTTAAATTTAATTAACACTAAATTAAAATAAAAAATTCCTTAAAATACGCTTCCACAGTAGGAAAATGTGAATGAAAAAAAATCTTTCTAAAGAAGACAGCTTTTTCGGCAATTTGCAAGGAAGTTACGGATACTGTTCTTTGAAGAGAGAGTCTAATTGAAAAGGTAGTGAGTGAAAAACAGTGTATTAACTCATGGACTGGGTAGGTATTCTCAGTTTTACAAACAGAAGTTTCTAATGTGATAAAGATATTAAAAATGATATTCTAATTAACTAGCAGAAAGAAAAGACTGGCAGGGTGTATAGATAGAGTCAGAGAACTGAAAGGAGAAAATATAAATAAAACAGAAGTAATTGGAGTTAGCATGAGGTAGACCTGCCTAACCACTGAAATGGTGAAATATTGGAATATACTATGTAAGAAGATTTGACTTCTGTCCTTTCTTTAAGAAAAGAAGCCTCCACCATTTTTCTCATGTAATTCGTTTGCAGCAGGCAAGATTTAGCAAATATTTACTGAACATTTACTTGTGCCAGGCACTAGACTCTGTAAGGAGACTCTGCAGTAGACAGCCACTTCCTTATGTCTGGTGGAGGATGATCCTTTAAGCTGGAAGTAGTGCTCTTATATATTAAAATTCTATGTTATCTGTGTAATCTGAACGTGCTTTTAAGGGAGTATTAAGTTCACTGGCTCATTGACTAAACACTGAAGTTCTTTTAAAGAATTTTGCCAATGAAAGCAGAGAAGAGCCAGGAGGAGATGCTGGTGTATAGAGCATCAGATGAGGGAGTGAACCTTTCTAATGCTTGGTATTTTACTTCTCGCACTTCACAATACTCGGTGTTATGCAAATTTGAGTGTATAAAACAGCTCAAAATGGAAAAACATAAACAATCCACAAAAAATATGTTTACTAGACAAATAATGTGCTATTGTTCTTTGGATAACTCTAATGGAAAATAGGAGAGGTATTTTAAAAGTACCTAAATAAAAGAATTATGAAAGAATGCATTGCCTTGGAAACTACATGAAAGAAATTAGTGACAAAAACCAATCAAACAAAAAAAGTGATAAAAAGAAGCAAATCAAAATCTTGAAAGAAAGAAGTAATCAAAAAGAAGTAATCAAAATCTTGAAAGATTCACCTTTAAAGATGGAATATGAAATTAAAGGAAAAAACAAATGAAAAAACCCCAAAACAGGTGTAAGATCATTCTTTCTTCCCAAGATAACTTCACATGTGAGAATATATCCAAAACAATGCTGAACATTTATTTGTGTTATAGAATGATTTTGAGATTAAAAGAGAATCTTTCACTAGCAGCCAAGTTTTCTTTAACGTAGATTCATATCTGCTATCTAAACATTCCTCAGGGCAGACTATGGTCTAGTACTTTCCTTCACTGCAGAAAACACCTTGTAGCTAATTGGAGCCACAACTCTCAATGACTAACAATTTCCAGAAGGGCAAACAGTCCAGTGAAAGATCAGCTCAATATGTACACAACTGTAGCAAAGAGATTATGACTTCTTTAACTGAGAATGTGGGCTACACAGTCACAAATTGATTCATAATATACATTAAAATTCCTGCTTTCTAGTTATTCTGTTTCCTCTTGCCTAAAGTGCTATTCAGAGCCGGTTTTACAGATACAATAAGCCCGGGGAATGAACTGCAACTCTTTCAGCATCTAAGTCCCTGAATCCAAGATTCATTTATGTATTATGAGTTTGCCATTTAGCTTCATCTCCACTACAGGTAGGAGCCCTGGTGGCACAGTGGTTAAGTGTTCTACTGCTAACTGAAAGGTCGACCGTTCAAACTCGGCAGCTGCTCCATGGGAGAAAGATGTGGCAGTCTGCTTCCGTAAAGATTACAGCCTTGGAAACCCTATGGAGAAGTTCTACTCTGTCCTACAGAGTCTCTATGAGTTGGGAATTGACTTGATGGCAATGGGTTTTGGTTTTTATTTTTCGGTTCTACTATAGGTACTTCATGAACATGAAAATTATATCATTGTAGACTGGATTTTTAAAAAGACTTTTTTACTTTTGCAAAATTTAGATCATTCCAAACATTGCTGTTAGTGAGCCAGTTTGGACTCATGGTAACCCCATGTGTGTCAGAGTAGAACTGCACTCTATAGGGTTTTGAATGGTTGACTTTTTGGAAGTAGACTTCCAGGCCTTTCTTACGAGGTGCCTTTGGGGGGACTTGAACCCCCAATCTTTTGGTTAGCTGCCAAGCACATTAACTATTTGCATTACTCGGGGACACCTTTCAAACATTGTTGTTAGTTGCTATTGAGCGGATTCCAACTCATGGTGACCCCATGCGTGCAAAGTAGAATTGCTCCATAGGGTTTTCAAGGGTGTGACCTTGCAGAAGCAGCCAGGCCTTACTTCTGAGTAGCCTCTGGGTGGGTTTGAACTGCCAACCGTTCAGTTAGTAGTCCAGCACTTAAGCATCTGCACTACCCAGGGATTCTTCCAAGCATGAGCAGTGTTAAAATGATAGGCAAGGATGTAGAGCGTTCTAAAAATGAACAAACTGCCAATCAATGGCCGTGTATTAGCACGCTGATTTGACTGTAACAGACGCCAAATAACAATGGCTTAAGTAGGATGGGAGTTTAATTCTCTCCCAAGTAATGTCGGGGGCAAGCTGGAGGCCAGGGCTGACAGGCAGGACCATTAGCAGTTTTTGCCACAAGCTGTATGGTCATTTATACTCTACTTCAAGGGGATATTCATTCTTTGGGCTTTGTCATCATGAACTAGTGTACAGCACATGCCTGGCTTTCCTATGTTACTGGTGGTGTGACCTAAAACTAGTAAAGAAGAAAAAAAGCAAACAGCAAAAGAAGCCACACATAGTAGCATCGGTAAGTTTGCTCACCACTGCTCATCAATTTTTCTACCAGACTAGATAAATCGTGAACTTATTAAAACATGGCAACAAGCTAATTCATGAAGCTCAACAAGACACAGATCCAAATTAACACTGTTAAGCTAAATGAGGTTCGACAGCACTAATTCCTAGGAATTTTGAATTGCAATGAAACCGCTGACATGTAAAAACTTTTAAATTGTATTATTAATCATATTACTTGATGATTGTAGAAACAGAAACTTCTTTTCTCTCAGAAGGAGAGCAAATATGTGCAAATTTCCTTTTTAAGTACAAAATTAGAATTTTAATAACCAAGTTATGTACTTAGAAAATGCAAATACACATTTCAGGATTAGTTATTCAAGATGTAGTTTAGTGTATAAAAACAATTTAAATGTAAAAAGTTTATTTGGCTTATAGGTTTTATTGTCTCTTTCTTTAAGGAACTTAAACCCCATCTCTGACCAATGATTCCTAAATGTCAGAATAACCGTGGAACATTAAAAAAAAAGAAAATTCAAGAGCTTCACCCCTGGAGATCTTGATTTTGTGAATCTAGGGTATGGCTTAGAAACTTGTATTTCTAAAATTCTTCCCAGACGTTGGAAATCTGACTTAGGTAATTTACTCAGGAGCACAGCTTTATGTGAGAATACTGTCTGTGTTATTTGAAATGTTAGATGATCTAGAAAGTTCTTTTTAAAAATTGTTTTCTTTCTATTAAAAAAAAATTCTCACACTGTCACTATTCTAGCAAAGGAGGCTCCACTTGCTTTTTAATGACTTTTATGAACCTGATGACTAAAACAGATCTTTTAGAAAATCCACCCAGTACCTAAAGGTGTGGACTCCCCCTGCCCCCCAACATTTTCATTTTTGATTACATTAGCAAGAAGCTTGGAATCTTTGACATCAGTTATACTGTTTTTTGCCCTACTGTGTCATTTTCTTTCAATCCAGTATTTTGAGAACATTAAAGAAAGTATACTTTGCCTAAGGGACCAGGAACATAATGCCACCAATTTTTTTTTGAAAGCTGATATTTCCAGTGCAGAAGAATTCATTTTCATGGCTGTGGTGCTGAGAAGTTGGTACAGGACTCTGTCTCTGCCAGTTACGGCAGAGACAGTCTGGGCAGCTTTCCAAGCTCAGCTGACCTTCCTCAGCCAATAAGAAGTGTCCAAACTGGTTTCCCGCTTTCTCTCCAGGGGTAAGAGTTGGACCTGTTGCCATGGAAACTGAGCTTTACCAGCATGAACACATTTGCCATTTGACACAGAGGAATAAATCGATGACCTGACTGTGGCGTAGGGCTAGGGGCTGATTCTCCTGGAACATCACCGTCAGTTTGCTCACCAACTCTGCTGCCTCCGACCACAATATTTTCGTCTTGAACCCGTGCCATGACATTCGTGGGAGCATGAGTCAACCATGCCGGTGGTCTCAGTGAGCTTGAAGTGGCCTTAACTTGAAGATTTATAGCCTTTGCAAGCACAGAGCACATTTCTTTGTTTCCTTTCAGAAATCAAGGAGTGATTCATTTTCAGTAAACAAAGCTAGGATTACCGACATGTTTACTAGCCTGGAGTTCAGCTTCTGAATGCAATTCCTTCAGTTCCTAGTGAATGCACTGTGCTTTATGAACAGTCATCCTTCTTCTTTAATCCACTTTCTTTCTTCCTAGCATGGAAAAAATATATCATTTAGCCTCACTCAAATCCAACCAAGATGCCTTTCAAAGGCCATTCCGGCCCTAACGTTTATCCTTTGCAAGAACAAGCAACTGTGACTCTGAAGAATTTAAATGCAGATACTCTTGGCAGCCAGAGATGTTTTCCACTGTTGAAATGCAAAAGAATTTTTTACTTTACAACTGCACTGTGCCACTCCTGACATTGATGGGTCCTGTATTCACAGGAGGGTGAAAAATTAAAATATCTTACCTGTCTGCACAATATCCTTGGTGATTATACAACAATAAAATATTCAGCAGTCTGATACATTTACTGTTAAAACTGACAGACCAAATTGAAACTGGTTGGGAATGTGTGTAAGGTATCATGTTCCTTATTTCTGTAGATTACCGTTTTATGGTAACAACCGCATTCAGTGGGGCTCATATTGTCTCAATTATCGATTATAAAGTCAGCTCAAAGACATTAGCACTACACTGCTTCAGCAAAACTGAAATATTTTTAACTGTTGACAAAAGGTCCTGTTTCATTATACTGAATTCCAGAGTAAAATTGTGGTAATGTAATCATTAGCACAGAGTTTCATCATATATATGGTTCCAGAAAATCATTATAACTTTCTAGAATTGTCCCAAAATGGTCCAAAGTAAGCAGTTTTCAAGTCTATGGGAATTGCGGAGGCAGCTGATATTTACTTATCCATTTATTTATTAGAAACATCTCACAGATAGCCAATTTTTGACACGAATCTTCTCATTTTCGGAAGAATGTTAGAAATAGCTCAGCTAATGTACCATAAAAGTTCAATTCAAGTTTTGATAATGAACCTAAAAGACATATTAAGAAATGAACGATTGCTTTTTATGACAAAAAGACAGTTTTTATTTTTCCATTTTTGTTTCCCTGAGGTATAAAGAAATTCTCCCGACAAATTCAAAATCAACTCAGAAAAACTATTCTTGGCTGAATGTTTTTTGTCAAATGTCGCCTTTTCAAGGGTATCTCATCATCCTTTGATTTGTGTATCGCATTAAAATTTGCAATGCTCTTTTACATGTTTAAGCTTGTTTGGATCTTTCACCATCTCCTAGGTACAATAGCCGGGCTGCTACTATCTATTTATAGTTAAGAACTTATAGGCTCAGAGAGGTGGTACAAATGGTTAACAAGCTTGGCTGCTAACTGAAAGGTGGGAGGTTTAGTCTACCCAGAGGTGCCTTGGAAGAAAGGTCTGGCAATCTACTTCAGAAAAATCAGCCATTGAAAACCCTGTGGAGTGCAGTTCTACTCTGACACACATGAAGTTGCCATGAGTTGGAGTCAACTTGAAGACAACTGGTTTATAAAGTTCAAACAACTAAATAAGGGACAACCAAGATTCAAATCCAGGTGTTGTTGTAGGGTAAAAACATCATAAAGTTTAGTAAAGCAAAAAGAAAGTTTTATTCAGCATATATTCAAAAAGGCAAAAGTGGGAAATGGACAAGCATGCTGCCACAGCCATGTCTGCCGGAGTCCAAGAAGCAGTTACAGAGCCATCAGTAAATATTAACATTACAAATGGGCAAAATCATTGAAAGCTTTACCTTTTCATAGATTGGCTAGAAATTGTGCTCCTACATTTTCAGTTGTCTTTCTTAACAATCATTGGTGCAGGTTTCAGTAATGACAAGAGGGTCTTCATTGGTCCAACAAATTTCTGTTCACTGAATGCTAATAGAAAAAGACAAGAATGGCAAGTCTTCTGTGTTCTATTTGATTGGCTTTATGTGAAAGTTTCCCTAAAAGATATTTTCCAAGATTATCTTAGCTATTGTCTTTATACCTCAGGGCCCAGTTGATGTGTCCTTGTGAGTCCTTGTGAGCCCCGCTCCAGCTAGGTCACATTCTCTATGCTCAAGGAGAGGGAATAGTAACTCCAATATCATTTCCTAAATCAGTGTCCAACGCTCTAAAATATAATAAGCATTTATTCATGAGCACCTAGAACAATGTCTGATGCATATTAGCTGTTTATAATAGTTTTCATTCCCTTATGTGTTCTTTCCTTTTATGTTATTTAAAATATCAAGGGGATCAGGCAAGTTTTATATAAAAAAAATGTTTTTTTCTCCTCTCTAGAATAAAGGTGACTATTACACGAGCAGGAGTTGTGGTGGCACAATGGTTAAGCGCTTGGCTGCTAATTAAAAGGTCAGCAGTTTGAACCCACCAGCTACTCTGCAGGAGAAAAGACCTGCCAATCTGCTCCCATAAAGATTTTAGCCTAGGAAACCTTAAGGGACTGTTCTTCTCTGTCCTGTAGGGTTGCTATGAGTTGGAATCGACTCGATGACTCACAACAATTAGATAAGTAAAGATGGAAAGGTCAATACATACTGTGTGAATTAAGAGACAAACCAAAATAAAGTCGGTGCAAATAGGCAGATTAAGAAGTATATAATGAGAACCTACCACATGCCAAGCATTGGGTGGGTCTGTGTGGGTGCAGTGTTTAAGGGTTTGGTTGCTAACCAAAAGGTCAGCAGTTTGAATCCACCAACTGTTCCTTAGAAACCCTATGGGGCAATTCTACTCTGTCCTGTAGGGTCACTATGAGTCACTCGATGGCAGTGGGGGTTTTAATGTGGATACAAAAGTGAGTAAGTCAAGGTCTCTGTCCCTAGAGAGTATGGTTTTCAGGACTCAGGCAGACCTGTGTTCAAATCCTGGCTCTCTAATCTACTAGCCTTGAGACATAGAACATGTTGATTAATCTCCTGATCCTGAGTTTCCTCCTGTATAAAAAGAGATGGGAGAAATCTCATTACAGGTTTGCCAGATTCAAATGTAAAGGAATTTCTGAGAATGGAAACAAAGTTAAAGACAATACTAGAGATTTTGTATTCAATCGACAACTCATGGATTGGGGAACACACAGCCTAAACTGTTGTGTTCCAAAGAAATGTGGCAGTATCGGGGTTAATATAGTCAGAGGGGAACAAAGAGAGTTCAAGAAGTCCAGGTGGTTTTAGTCAGTTTTTCAGAGGTTCATTAAAATGTCCTTCAAAATCTTTTCTTCCTGGAATGTTAGTTTGCTTAAGATAAATGTTGCAGTTTTCTTTCTTTTTTTTTTTTTTTTTTGTGGGAGCCTGTGCCTGCTGAGCTGAGGCAGATAGCCAGGCATCTGCCTGTCTGGAATACAGGAGTTAAAGAGCAGGAACTGTTGCTTATATATAAATCTACAGGAACAAGCTAATTACTGTTTCCAAAAGTTAGGTTACTTATTATCTTAAACTCTTGCCCTGTAAAACCAGGTAGTAGCCATGCTCTTCTGTCATGGCATAAGAGATTCCATGTTGGCTTTAGCTTCCACAGCCACATTTCCCCCCTTTTGTTCATGCCGCCCCTAGAAGGTACTGATCACCTACAAATGGAGTAACTTTTCTTCTGCAAGGACTTTTACTACTTGTTGTTGATCACTCTGTTGTCTACCTTATTTCAGTGTCATTTTACTTCTTGTTTATTTTCTTCACCTTGCCATGCCATTAGGCCTCATCTTCAGGGTGAGTTGTTTCGGGATTTTATTAGCAGAAGGTTTAGGCCAAATTTGAGAAACTCCTTAATGAGCCTGAAGAACATTAATCAATACCTGTACATCAAATGGCAAAGAGTTACACATTATTATTATTTGCTGAAAAGCATTAGTCATTAACATCAGTTTATCTGTGGGGCAGGTAGAAATACAATAATTGATGAGTGAAAAAAAATTTTTATAGTTATAAAGATAGATACAAAGATGAATAGAAATAAGCCAATGTAAATTAATATTTTCTTCCATTATCCACCCCAAGAACTAAATCAATTATTTAAAATATCAGTCAAAGAGGAGACAGAATTATTGAGATTTGACACTATGTGTTGCATATGTGCAACATAGTGAATGATATTAGCACTGCTATCAGGAATATAAACATATCAGTTTTAATAATGGCATAGGTGCCTCTTTGAAGGATGCCAAGGGCCATTTGGTTTTAAAGAACTACTTCTCTCATCATAGTCATTTCAGTATTCATCTCTAGGAGTCCACGGGCTGAATCATTTAAAACACTCTGAATATATTTAGTCAGAACTTTGACATCGGCCATACATCTTCTAATCCTATTTGAGGTACAAAAATAGAAGCTAAATGATTATACCATTGAAATACAGATTTGGACTAATGAGCTCTTAAAAGGGGAATGTCAGCTAGAAGGGTAAGTCAGTTAATATTTAACCTTCGGTCCAGCTCAATCCTATAGAACATCTGCTAATCTATCCAGGTGGGAACCAAGGCCAAAGGTCAACAAAAACAAAACAAAACAAAACAAAAACAAAAAACAAAACAAAGGTTAGAGCCACATAATTAAGATGTGCCATTTGGGCTAGTCAAATAGAAAGAATCAAGAGATGAGAAACACCCTTACCAAAGAATATTCTGTAGCCAGCATAGTGTTATTAGTTACTGAAATAGCTGATTCTTACATTAAAAGAGGGAAAGGAAAAAGCAATGGTTGCTTATATCTAGAAAATAGAACATTGAACATCAGCAATATTATCATATATACCTTAGAGTAATTCTTTTAGTTTACTCAGTCCTATGTAGTTAATTTTGGTTTCATGCAATTCTGGATCGGCAGCAGTTTGAAAACTTCGCTAGTTTCTACATAAGAGTTCTAGAAATCTTGAATCAGTCCAATTATACCCACATTTAAAATATTATAGGCCTTTTCATACATCTGATACGGTCCATTTTTGCCGAAATATTTTGGTCAAGTGTTTTCAGTGAATCAGCAAAATAAAACTTATCTGCCAATGACCACTTAAAAATGGCCATAGTTAATTTATAATAATAATTCTTAAAAGTGAAAGACCTGATGGAATGAATTATAAATGTAAAACCAAATAAAGTCAATTAAAAAAAAAGACTTTAGACGAAAATATCTCTAAACATAATGATTGACCTTATTTTCAAAGAGCTTTGGATATAACATAACACATAATAATCTTGAGATGTAATACTAAATGATCAGGATATACCAAAAAATATACCAAGATTATCAAGTCTCTAAACATCTGAACAGTAATAAAAACTCCATTGGTAAATGGTGTTTACCTGTTAAAACCATTGGCTTTGATGATGTTAGATTCAAAGGAAATGAAGTTGCAACCAAGTTAGCAACTGAAATAATAAAATTGTGGCATAATAGTTTGTGCTTGTTGTTTAATGTCAGTCAAACATAGTTGTTGTTAGATGTCGTTGAGTCGGTTCCAACACATTAACGACCCAAACATTACTGACACATAAAATTTAACTCAAAGAAAATTTGGCACTTCTTCTGATTTGACAAAATGTTTCAAGTAACCCACAACATAGTAAATAAACTTTTTTTTTTTTTTAGCACTTTTCTCTTTATAAAACAGAAACAAATCTTGGGTCAAGCGCACCTTAGTCCTCAAAGTGACATCTTTGCTTTTCAACACTTTTATGTGGTCTTTTGTAGCAGATTTACCCAATGCAATACATCGTTTGATTTCTTGACTGCTGTTTCCATGGGCATTGATTATGGATCCAAGTAAAACGAAGTCCTTGACAACTTCAATCTCTTCTCCATTTATGATGATGTTGCTTATTGGTCCAGTTGTGAGGATTTTTGTTTTCTTTATGTTGAGATGTAATCCATACTGAAGGCTATAGTCATTGATCTTCATCAGTAAGTGCTTCAAGTCCCCTTCACTTTCAGCAAGCAAGGTTGTGTCATCTTCATATCACAGGTTGTTAATGAGTCTTCCACCAATCCTGATGCCACGTTCTTCTTCAGATAGTCCAGCTTCTTGGATTATTTGCTCACCATACACATTGAACAAGTATGGTAAAAGGATACAACCCTGATGCAAACCTTTACTGATTTTAAACCACCCACTATCCCCTTGTTCTGTTCAAATGACTGCCTCCTGGTCTATGTACAGGTTCCTCATGAGCACAGTTAAGTGTTCTGGAATTCCTATTCTTTGCAATGTTATCCATGATTTGTTATGATCCACACAGCTGAATGTCTTTCCATGGTCAATAAAACACAGGTAAACATCTTTCTGGTATTCTCTGCTTTCAGCCAAGATCCATCTGACATTAGAAATGATATCCTTTGTTCCACGTACTCTTCTGAATCTGGCTTGAATTTCCAGCAGTTCCCTCTCAAAGTATGCTGCAACCATTTTTGAGTTATCTTCAACATAATCTTACTTGCATGTGATATTAATGACATTGTCCTATAATTTCTGCATTCTTTTGGATCACCTTTCTGTGAAATGGGCAAGAAAATGGATCTTTTCCAGTTGATTGGCCAGGTAGCTAGCTTCCAAATTTCATGGCATAGTCACATGAACACTTCCAGGGTTGCATCCATTTGTTGAAACAACTCAACTGGTATTTCCTTAACTCTTGGAGCTTTGTTTTTCACAATGCCTTCAGTGCAGCTTGGACTTCTTCCTTCACTACCATATGTTCTTGATCATATGCTACCTCCTGAAAAGGCTGAATGTCGACCAATTCTTTTTGGTACAGTGACCCTGTATACTCCTTCCATCTTCTTTTATATGAAATATAAATACAAAACACATTTCGTATAATATCTAGCTTAAGTTACTTAGAAAGGTTTTGCTTTTAAGATTTTGCTTTCAAGGCTGACATAAACATAAAAACCACTGTCAGAACTAATTCATTTTCAGTAATTCCTGGGAATATTGGGAATATTTCATTCACATAAGCACTTATTTATCATTAAACTGATCAGAGTATGTTCTTTGAAGGAATTTTTAATAATACCCTTTGGAGTTAGGAGATCAATACATTTTCCTAACCCTGTGTGTTGCATTCTTTATAGGATTCTTTAGAGTACCAATTTAGAATAATTTGTCCTTTTCAAGGCCTTGTATATCAATCAAAATAAACAATTCATCCTTTTCAGTTCACCTTTCAAATAGACCAATTTATATCAAATTTTCTCAGTGTAGCTACTGAAAACCTAACTCATAAGATAGGTACAAGAATCAGTTTTTCTTGGAAGAGAAAAAAATAAAAGACTGTCTCATGACTGCTCTGACAGGGATCACAATAGAGGGTCCTGGACAGAGCTGGAGAAAAATGTAGAACAAAATTCTAACTCACAAAAAAAGACCAGACTTACTGGCCTCACAGAGACTGGAGAAATCCCGAGAGTATGGCCTCTAGACACCCTTTTAGCTCAGTAATGAAGTCACTCCTGAGGTTCACCCTTCAGCCAAAGATCAGACAGCTCCATAAAACAAAATGAGACTAAAGGGGCACAACAGCCCAGGGACAAGGACTAGAAGGCAGGACTGGAAGGAAAGCTGGTAATAGGGAACCCAAGTCGAGAAGGGAGAGTGTTGACATGTCATGGGGTTGTTAACCAATGTCATAAAACAATATGTGTACTAATAGTTTGATGAGAAACGAGTTTGTTCTATAAACCTTCATCTAT
>NW_004444005.1:653949-665882 GCF_000243295.1 Trichechus manatus latirostris | reverse complement strand
TAAAAAAAAAAAAAAAAAGACTGTCTCCTGTCTCATGAGAAAAAAGAAAAACCCAAAAACAAAAAACCTAGCAAGTTGCAGTCGTGGCTTTCCAAGACAAGATAGAAACTCAGACACAAAACTAGACAGAAAAACCACATAAATTCACTGATCTCTGAGGCCAGCTCAAAACCCAGGCTTATACTCAACATCACACAAGACAAACATATGGGGAACCCAGTCTCTTAAATGTATACATCAATATTCTTGGATAAGGTTAACTCAATTCAACAGAAAAACATGTACTAGAAAACTCATTAACTTGCCAAAATCTCAGATGGAGGGATTTTATTCAAACCCAAGGACTAAACTGAGCATTAAACACAAGTTCTCCAAAAAAAAAAAAAAAAAAAGACAATGCAGATGGGAACTCATTTTCCCAAAGTGATCACTGAAATTCTAAATTACTTCAAGTATATTCAGCTTATAGTGTTTTTGAACGTGAACTCAACCCCAAAGCCCCAGTAGAGGGAGAAATCTGGGTTCATTTATCAAGGATGTTAAGAATCTTATTCTCTTACATTGAAACTCTGGTTTCCCAGAATCAAATAAAATTCCTAGCAAGGAGTCTGCTGCGGGGTTCGATCAGTGTTTTGTTTCACAGTTTGCCTCCATTGTGTGAGAGTTTTCTTTGGCTGATGGGCAGCCTAGTGCTCCGGCCCGTCTCCTGTCCCAGTTTATTCTTTCACGGGTGTCTTTCTTTCGGTGACAAGCACCATAAGGGCATCTATGGTGCTCCACCTGTGCCGACATATTTTTGTGGCTTAAAGACTCTGGAATTCCTTCGTATCAACCATATGAAACCTGGTTTTATTAGACTTTAAATATAATAGTCTCTCTAATCAGAAAGTAACCAATTGTCCTTAAGGAGCGCAAATAAAAATCGAAACACAGACAAAACTAGACCCATAGTTCTCAGCCATGTAGTGAGCCAGAGTTCCCCTAGGAAAATCAGCTGCTTTCTTGGATTCAGCATACACCCATACTGAGACAGTTCTAAGCACTACGATTCACCAAACTTACAATAAATATTGGATTTAGCACTGCCCATCAAGACAGCAGTTCCAAAGTTGACAATTCAAAATACAAATTGAAAAATAAATCTCAGGAGAGCTACTACACAAGGCTCAGAGCTTGAATTGTGAGAGCTTTTTTTTTTTTCTTTTTTAACACGAGCAACCCAGGATAAAGCAGAGATGGAGACCAATCTGATCAGCTAAGTACTGAAGCTCGAAATCAGCAATTGATTTCAGGATCGCAGAGGCTACCTAGGAAATCCCACATCTCTGACAGCAGAAATGTAAAAGAATTTCTGAGAATGGAAACAAAGTGAAAAACAATACTAGAGATTTATTATTCAATCAATGATTCACAGATCAGGGAACACACAGCCTAAACCCCATGTTCCAAAGAAATGTGCAGTTTTGGGGTTAATAGAGTCAGAGGGGAACAAAGAGAGTCTGAGAAGTCTGGGTGGTTTTAGCCGCTTTTTCAGAGGTTCATTAAAATGTGCTTTGAAATCCTTTCTTTTCTGAAATGTTAGTTTGCTTAAGAAGACAAATGTTGGCAGTTTGTTTTTTTGAAGGCGGGGGTGTCTGCGCCTGTTGAGTGGAGGCAGATAACCAGGTGTATGCTTGTCTGGAATGTAAGAGTTAAAAAGCAGGAACTGTTGGTTATACATAAATCTACAGGAATAAACTAATTACTATTTCTGAAAGTTACGTTACTTATCATCTTCAACTTTTGCCCTGTGAAACCAGGTAGTAGCTGTGCTCTTCAGGCATGGCATAAAGGACTTCACGTTGATTTTAGCTTCCGCAGTCACACAAACAAGATCACTGGATTTTTGTTGGTGAGGGGCTGCTTTTCAATCGCATCCCAGTTTTATCTCTGGGTGATTTGGTCAAAAACATTTTTGTCTAGAGTAATTTAGTCAAACAGTTTGGTATGATAATTTTATTAAAATTATAATATACGTTATTTGGATTCTGTCTCATAGGATTTTAAAAATTATATTTATTGTAGTATTTAATGTATACAAAATAATATATTTGTAAGTTGTAATGCCTAACAAAATGTTGAACAATTTTTATTTATTTATTTTTATTTTTTCCTATACAAAAATTTATACATACATTGTTATGTGACTTTCATTGCTCTCCCTATACTCTGATAGCACACTCCTCCTTTCCACCCCTGATTCCCTGTGTCCATTCAACCAGCTCCTAACTGTCTCTGCCTTCTCGTCTCACCTCCGGACAGAAGCTGCCTGTTTAGTCTCTTGTATCTACTTAAGCTAAGAGGCACACTCCTCACGAGTATCACTTAATGTGCTACAGTCCAGTCCAATCCCTGTCTGAAGAGTTGGCCTCGGAAACTGTTTTAGTTCTGGGCTGATAGAGAATCCAGGGGCCATGCTTTCCGGAGTTCCTCCAGTCTCAGACCATTAAGTTTGGTTTTCTTACTAGAGTTTGAGTTCTGTGCCCCACCTTTCTCCTGCTCCATCCAGGACTCTCTGCTGTTGTTGAGATGGTCATTGGTGGTAGCTGGGCACCATCTAGTTCTTCTGGTCTCAGGCTGATGAAGTCTCTGGTTTATGTGGCCCTTTCTGTATCTTGGGCTAATACTTTCCTTGTGTCTTTGGTGTTCTTCATTCTCCTTACTCCAGGTGATTGCGACCAATTGATGCATATTAGATGGCCGCTTGCAAGCTTTTAAGACCCCGCCTCCATGTTGAACACTTTTGAAACTACCACCCAACCCAAGAAATAGCACGTTATGAAAAAATTGCCTTTTTCTCTATGTTTCCCTTGTCTCATTTACTACCTCCATATACCTCCTTGAGGTAACCACTATTTTGTATTTTGTTTTTATTTCTTATTTATTAAATTTTTTCTTCATGTGTATGTGCACCTAAACAACACCTTGCTTGTTTGAGCTTTGAACATATATTGAGAAGCTGGAATTGCTTGTTCAGTGGGTATATGTGTGTTCAATTTTGTAAGATAAAGTCAATTATTTTCCAAAAAGGGTTATACCAAGTTAAAGTCCCACCAGCAATGTATTAATGAGCCAGTTTATTCACATCCTCTCCACACTGGTTGTTTGCAGACCTCTTAAATTTTGTTAATCTGGCAGATGTAAGTGGTATCATATTGTGGTCTTAATTTTGAATTTTATCTATGCTTATTAATGAAATTGAACATCTTTTCAAATCTTTATTGGCTATATATTATCTTTACCATCTTGAATGCCTGTTCAGGTCTTTTGCCCATTTTTCAGGTTTTAAATTGATTTGTAAGATTTCATTTTATATTCTGGGCTTGAAATTACAGCCTAGAAAATCCTATGGGGCAGTTCTGTTCTGTCACTTGGAGTTGCTATGAGTTGAAATCAACTGGACAGCACCTAACAACAACAACAATTCACTGTTAACTGTGTGTTATAAGTATCTTCTCTAAGTTTCTAGGGTGAATTTTCATTTTATTTATGGAGTCTTTTGATGAAGAGTGGTTCTTTTAATACATTTGAGTTTATACATTTGAGTTTTAGAGGTTAGTGTTTTTGATGTTTGGTTTAAGAAATCCCCCCCATCCTAAAGTCAAAAGTTTTCTTTCAAAAGTTTTAAATTTAACTTTTCACATATAAGTCCTCAATCCATAGGAAATTATTTTTATACCTCAATTTGTTCATATGTAAGACAGGAATAATAATGTTACTTAACTCATAAGATAATTGTGAGGATTAAATTAGTAAATATATACCAAGTGCTTGGAAGGGTACCTAGCACAAAGTACTATTATAAAAGTTTCTCTATCATTATTTTTATGGTGTGAGGTAGAACTGCAATTTCATTTTTTCTGTGTGATATTACACCACTATTCTGCAGTGCTGTCACAATGACATATGATTGTTCCATATATGCATGGGTCTGTTTCTGCCTTCCTATTCTTTCCGTTGGTCAGTTTATCTGTTCTTGCTCCAGTATTGCTCTGTTTTATACTTATAACTTTAGAACAATCATTTACATCTGGTAGGGGTGATTCCTCTGACTTACTCTTCTTTAGCAGTGTTTTGGCTTTTCTTGGCCCTTTACTTTTCTATATAAATTTTAGGATCAGTTTTTTCAATATTCCGATTGTGGTTTTATTTGAATTTATAGGTCAATTTGGGACATTTGTTATCTTTTTGATACTAAGCCTAACTATCCATGAACATGGTATATCTCTCAATTTATTTAGATTTTTAATGATATTTTAAAACTTTTCTGCATGTAAATCTTATACATCTTTTTCTAGATTTATTCCTAGGAACCTTAATAGTTTTTGTTGCTTTCATACATGGTGTCATTTAAGCAAAAATATATTTTTAAACTGTTGCTGATATATAAAAATGTTATTGATTTTGTACATTGTTCTAATAATGGCCAGCTATCTTACTAAAATCTCAGGTTCTTCTTAGTGCATTTTAAAAAGCTTTTCTATGTAGAAAATCATATCATTTGTGAATAATGATAATTTTATTTCTTTATTTTCAATCCTTATATATTTAGTTCCATTTTCTTGTGCTAATTAGGACTCATAATACAATGCTGAATAGGAGCAAATATAGTGGGTGTCCTTGTCTTGACTTTAATTAATTGTTTGATTTTAACAAACGGCTTCTAACATTTCCATAATAGGAATAATGCTTTCTCTAGGTCTTTTTATTAGATCAATGGATTTTAATTTTCTGATGTTAGACCAAGTCTTAGTTATCTGGTACTGCTGTGACAGAAATAGCACAAGTGAATGGCTTTAACAAATAGAAATTTATTTTTTCACAGTTTATGAGGCTAGAATTCAGAGTGCCAGCTCAAGGGGAAGGCTTTCTCTCTGTCAGCTCTAGAGGAAGTTCCTTGTCCCTTCAACTTCTGTTTCCTTGTTCCTTGGATATCTCCATGTGGCTTGGCATCTATCTTACCCTATCTCTCTTTCTGCTTTTTATATCTTAAAAGAGATTGCCTCAAGACACATCCTATACTAATCCTGTCTCATTAAAATAACAAGGACAACCCATTCCCAAATGGGATTATAACCACACACAGAGGTTAGGGTTTACAACACATATTTTGTGAGAGCATAATTCAGTCCATAACATTCCACCCAAAATCCATGTCCTTGCCACACGCAAAACATATTCACCCCATCACATCATCCCAAAAGTCTTAAATCAACTCCAGTCCAAAGTCTCATCTTCTGAATCAACTAAATCAACTATGGGTGAGACTTTAGGCATATTCCATCCTGGGGCAAAATTCTCTTCATCTGTGGACCTGTGAAACCTAGATTACAAGTTATCCATTTCCAAAGTACAATGGTGTAACAGGCACAAGGTACACATTTCCATTACAAATGGGAGAAATAGAGGGAAAGAAGGGATATCAGGCACCAAACAAGTCCAAAACCTAGTAGAACAAATTGAGTTAGCTCTCAAGACTTGAAAATAATCCTCTCTTCTCTGAGACCATGTAGGCAATGGCCCTGCCCTCTAGACTCTGGGTGTTGGCCATGCTCTCTGGATTCTGGTGGAGGCGCCTTGGCCTTTGGCTTCAACTCTGCCTTCCAGGCCTGCTGGGATGGCAACTCTGCTCCCTTGTACTTGGGTGGTCCCATTCTCCTAGTCCATTAGTCTCCATCCTCTCGGCTCTGGCAGGCCCCATTCTTCTGCCCCTTGGGTATGGCAGCCCTGTCCCCTAAGCTTTGTGCAGCGGCCCCATCCCCTGGCACACCTTAATGGTAGCCCCACACTCTGGAACTGAGTTAGTGAAGATCTGACTCTTTGAAACCTAGGAGGCTGTGGCCTCGTCCTTTGAAACCAAGAAGGCCCTGCTTCCTGTGCTCCTTCCAACAGTTATGCTGATCTCTGAGCTGCTCCAAGGATGGTCCTTTTCTTTTCCTGAAGGACAACAGATGTAGCTCCTTTGGTCTGTTTCTTGCCTGTGGAATTCCAAAGGCAGACAGTGTTCTTTCCTTTCATTCTTTCTCTGATCCCTTCAGTCTAAGCTGATGGGTTTTCTCCTATGGTAGTTGTTTAGATCCATCAGTCACAAACTTAATCTCTTTAACAAAAGATTGAGTGGCCAGATCCTTGGTGAACATTCTAGGACATGTGTCCTTAGTTTGTACAACAGGATTTTCCAAATCTTTAAGTTCTGTTTTCATTTTGCTCAATTCCTTTTTAAGTCCATGTTTTTCCTCTTGCATTTTACTATAAGCGGCAAGGAGAAACCACAAGTCCCCTTTAAGATTTTGCTTAGAAATCTCATCAGGCAGATATCCGAGTTAATCACTTACAAGTTCTTCCTTCCACCAAACATTTGGACGTAATTCAGACAAGTTCTTTGCTGCTACATAAAAAGCATTACCCTTCCTCCATTGTCCAATCACATGTTCATCATTTTATTTTAAAGCCTCACCAGAAGTACATTTAACATCCACATTTCTAGCACATTCTGTTGCTGGCACCATATGGATGGCTTTAACAAACAGAAATTTTTTTTTCATGATTTAGGAGGCTAGAAGTCCGAACTCCAAGCGCTGGCCAAGGGGAACGTTTTCTCTCTCTGTCAGCTCTGGAGGAGGGTCTTTGTCTCTTCAGCTTCTGAGATCTCCGTGTGTTTTGCCATCTATCTTATTCCATCTCTCTCTCTGCTCACTTGTTTAATTTTTTTTTGTATCTCAAAAGAGATTATTTAAGATACACTCTACACTAATCCTGCCTCATCAACATAGCAAAAACAACCCATTTCCAAGTGGGATTATAACCACAGACATAGAGGTTAGGATTTACAACACGAATTTTTGGGGACATAATTCAATCCATAACAGACCATTTTTGTGTTCCTCTACTAGACTTGCTATTGTTTTGTTTACGATTTTTGCATTTATGTTAATAAATTTATTAGCCTATAATTTCCTTTTTTTTTTTTTTTTGTTCTCTTCTTGTCTAGTTTTGGTATCAATGTTATACTGGCCTAGTGGAATGAGTTGGAAAGTATTTCTTATGTTTATCTTTTCTGGAAGAGTTTGTTTAAGATTGAAGTGATAGGTTCCTTGAAGGTTGCTCAATCGTCTGGGCTTGGTTTTCCTTGTGGTAGGATTTCTTTAACAGGACAATTTATTTTTTTTCCAAAGTCTGTTTGTATACAGTACTTTTTTAAGAGATTTGTCCGTTTTGTATAAGTTTTCAAGCTTTTGCCATAAAATTATTTACTGCACTCTCTTATTTGCTTTTAAATGTTCTGTATTTATAGTTTTGTTCCATTTATCTATTCCTAATACTGTTTGTTTATGTTTTTTCCTTTTTTCAAATCATTTTTGCCTGAGGTTTGTCTGTTTTACTAGTCTTTTCAAAGAACAAATTTTTGATGTTATCAGTTCTCTCAGTTATAAATTTTTATTAATTTTTCCTGTTATTGCCTTTTTTTTCTTCTTTGGGTTGACTTTATTGTTCTTTTACTACCTTTCTAACTGGATACAGAAACCACAGGCCAGTCTTTTCCAGTATATGCGTTTAACCACCACTTTTACCACAGTCCACAAGAATTGATACATAGTATTTTAATTATCATTCGGTTCTAAGAATTTCAATTTATATTATGATTTCTTATTGAACCCATGAAATTATTTACTGTTCATTTTTAAATGTCTCAGTGTATGGGAATATTCTGTTACTATTGATTTCTAACTTAATTATAGTGTGATCAGAGGACATGTTTTTTATGATGTTGGTTCTTTGAAATTTGTTGATACCTGAACTAGTACTTAGTCAATTGTTGTAAGTGTTCATGTGTGCTTGAGGATAATATTTATCGTGTAATTCTTGAGTGCAGAGTTCTAAATATGTCATTTAGATTGTTTATTAATTGTGTTAAAATATTTTATGCTTTTGTCTCTTTGAATATCAGTAATTGGGGATGTATTTACATCTCCAACTGTGATGATAGATTTTTCAGTTTATTCCAATAGTTCTGTCAATTTTACTTTATATAGTTTTATGCTATTTTATTATGTGCATAAAATTTACAGTATTTCTATCTTCTGATAAGTCAAATTCTTTAATCATTACGTATCAACATTTAAAATTGTTTGTCTTGAAGTTTGTTTTGTCTGATGTTAATATAGCTATGCATTTTGTGTGATAAATGTTTTTCCCTCCTTTTTAACTTTCCCTCCTTTGAAACTTTCCATGTCCTTATGCAGTAAGAGTATCTCTTGCAAATAGTATATACATATATAAATCTAATCTGACAACCTCTGTTAGTACATTAACATTCAAAATATTGTGAATACTCATATATATTAGGAATAGTTAAAACTATCTTACTCATAAATATTTATTTGTTGTACCTTTTTCTATTTTTCTTTTTTTCCCCCATTTTTTAAAAAAAATGATTGAATTGTGTGAGTTTTGTGTATGCACGTTTTCATTCTTCTGGTTGAGAATTTATATAGTCTATTTCTATTATTTTATTGATTATTCTTGAAACCTCAATGTGATATTTAGCTCCAAGTATAATTCCCCAGATGGGAGGATTTTCAAAATAAAAGTGATCTTTATGATAGTGTTTGATTTGGATTCTCTAAGGAAAAACAACTGCAATACAGAGGGTATCTTCATTTTTTTTTCATTTAGGCAGACCTTAGTCTTCAAAGTGGCATTTTTGCTTTTCTATACTTTAAAGAGGTGCTTTGCTGCAGATTTGCCCAATGCAATACATCGTTTGATTTTTTGACTGCTGCTTCCATGGGCATTGATTGTGGATCCAGTAAAATGAAGTCCTTGACAACTTCAGTCTTTTCTCCATTTATCATGATGTTGCTTATTCGTCCAGATGTGAGGATTTTTGTTTCTTTATGTTGAAGTGCAATCCATTCTGAAGGCTGTGGTCTTTGATCTTCATCAGTAAGTGCTTCAAGTCCTCTTCATTTTCAGCCAGCAAGGTTGTGTCATCTGCATCATGCAGGTTGTTAATGAGTCTTCCTCCAATCGTGATGCCCCGTTCTTCTCATGTAGTTCAGCTTCTCGGATTATTTACTCAGTGTACAGACTGAATAAGTATGGTGAAAGCATACAACAAAATACACATCTTTCCTGATTTTAAACCATGCAGTATCCCGTTATTCTGTTCGAACCACTGCCTCTAGTTCTATGTACAGGTTCCTTATGAGCACAATTTAAGTGTTCTGGAATTCCCATTCTTTGCAATGTTATCCATAACTTGTTATGATCCACATAGTCAAATGCCTTTGCATAGTCAATAGAACACAGGTAAACCTCTTTCTGGTAGTCTCTGCTCTCAGCCAAGATCCATTTGGCTTGAGCAATGATATCCCTCATTCTATGTCCTCTTCTGAAACTGGCTTGAATTTCTGACAGTTTTCTGTTGATGTACTGCTGCAACTGCTTTTGAATGATCTTCAGTATAAGTTTAATTGCATGTGATATTAATGATATTGTTCAATAATTTCTGCATTTGTTTGGATCACCTTTCTTTGGAATGGACACAGATATGGATCTCTTCCAGTTGGCTGGTCAGGAAGCTGTCTTCCAAATTTCTTGGCATAGATGAATGAACGCTTTCAGTGTTTCATCCATTTGTTGAAACATCTGAATTGGTATCCTGTCAATTCCTGGAGCCTTGTTTTTTGCCAATGCTTTCAGTGCAGCTTGGACTTCCTTCTTCACTATCACTGGTTTTTGATCATATGCTACGTCTTGAAATGGATGAATGCCGACCAGTTCTTTTTGGTACAGTGACTCTGTGAACTTAGAACATTATAATTCAATTTAACAAACTTCTGAGAGACTGCTTCAGGTAGGCACATTCTGTTGCTTCCTCCATTCCTCAGACTATGCTTTCATTCATGCCACTTTTCAGAATAATATAGAGGAAACTGCAAACTCAAATAGGAAACTTTGATTTTATCATTTTATTTTTCCATTGTAGAGTTTTCTGTTGTGACAAGCCAAGGCTTTCTGGTAATTCAGCAGAAAAGTAAACTTAAACAAATGAGTGTGATTATAGGGATGCAACCTCCCTGGATTACTCTATTAGAGAACTTATTTAGACAAAACCTATTTTCTCATTCTCACAACTGACAAAACTGTAGGGAAACCACTTATATTTGAAAGCAAAGTACAGTAAAGTGCTATATTGTCCCCCTGGCTTTATCAAAGGCTAAAAAACAAAAGCAAACCACAAGCAGCAATGTTTTGCTGAAAATGATAGCTCAGAGTCTCATTTAAAAGGAGGAGATCCAAAAAATCAGACTGGCATTTTGATTCCAAAGGTTGATAATCAATGTGAAAAAAAAAAAAATAATGAAAACTTCGTAAAGAAAGTATGCCATGATTTTCAAATCTGTGATTGGGTCACTATATCAAAAAAAGAGTAGTTTGGGGAAAAAATTAACCAGTAGCATTGGTTTCTCTGTAGAGGAAGTAAAATCAACCTACATGTTTAATCCACATGTTAATCCCTACCTGGAGAACTGATCTAGCCATTAATGTCCTCTTTGATCACTTGGTTTAAAAACAAAGCAAAAAAAAATTAGTCATCAGAAGTTTTCTTGGCAAATGTGGAACCAATGAATGTAGGGGTAGAGTTGATGACTTGGAAAGATTTAATAAAACCTAATGCAGGGTAACCACGTATGCTAAACTGCCAAGGTAGCCCCATTTTACACCTACTGTCCCCAAACTATTAACTAACAGCACCCCGCTTTCACTTTCAAAAGTGATTTCTTAGCACGAGTGGGTTCTGAAACCTTTCTCTCCAGGATGGAATCTATCTATCCAGCAACTGTGTCTTACACACCAATTTTAATATCTACTTCATTTATTCATTCACAAACATTTCTGAAAAGTTCAATACCAGATATTTTTTTAGTCATTGAAATTCCAAAGGAAAACATGATACAACATGATATGGCCCACTCAAGGGCTGTAAAGTATGTAAGGATCAGGGCAGGATGGACATAAATTGTTTTTCTCAATTCAGTGCAATGGGCATTAAGGAGAACACACCACATGACTATGTCCCAAGGGAATAGAGAGGTGAGCATGAATGAAACAAAGTCTAAATCTTTAAGAAGGAATCATGTTGGTTGCTCTACTTGTTTCCCCCTTTAATGAACTAATCTGTGAAAGAAGAAAGACAAGGTAAGATTGGGTAGGAAGAGCCTCAGACCACAGAGTAGTTCTGAAAAGTTTTGGCCAGGCCGGTGGGAAGTCCTTGAATCAAGGTTACGTTTTAGAGCAGGGGTAGGCAACCTATAGCCTGTCACCTGTTTTTGTAAATAAAGTTTTATTGGAATACAGCCATGCCTATTCATTTATGTATTGTGTATAGCTGCTTTTGGCCTACAATGGCAGAGTCAAGTAGTTGCAACAGAGAATGTATGGCCTATAAAATCTAAAATATTAATTGTCTGACTTTACAAAATAAGGTTTGCTGATCCTTGCTTTGGCGTAATCCAATGTGTGGCAGGAATGACCTGTTGTAGTACCTATCTTCCCTCCATGCCCCCCACCATGTTCAGTTATTGGCTGGGAGTAGCCCTAAGAAAGCATGGCCTTGCTGCAAATGCTTCACCAACTTAGGAGGGGAAAGTGAGAAGAATATAACCTTATTAAGACACATCCTTTGTGGTAGGTGGGTACCACCTGTGGGTTGTAGAGATCTAGATCACCAAGCCGTGAGATGGGAAGCCATGAGATCTAGATCACAAAGCAGCATTCACCTGCAAGCTTGCGTGCCTCTGTGTGTGTGTGTGTAGCTAAATAGTAAAGCAGCTCAGGAAACACCACTGTCTATATGAATCCCAGATACTGAAAATTTTATATACTAT
>NW_004444005.1:652110-653849 GCF_000243295.1 Trichechus manatus latirostris | reverse complement strand
ATGAAGGTTTGCAGAACAAATAGTTTCTCATTAAACAGTTAGTACACATATTGCCCCATGACAATGGTTAACAACCCCATGACATGTCAACACTGTCCCTTCTCAACCTTGGGCTCCCTATCGCCAGCTTTCCTGTCCCCTCCTGCCTTCCAGTCCTTGTCCCTGGACTGCTGTGCCTCATTAGTCCTGTTTTGCTTTATGAGGCTGTCCAATCCCCAGCTGAACGGTGAATTTTGGAGATAACTTCACCACTGGGCTAAAAGGGTGTCCAGGGGCCATAATCTCAGGGTTTCTCCAGTCTGTCAGGCCAGTAAATCTGGTCTTTTTTGTGAGTTAGAATTCTGTTCTACATCCTTTTCCAGCTCTGTCCAGGACCCTCTATTGTGATCCCAGTCAGAGCAGTCAGTGGTAGCTGGGCACTATCTAGCTGTACTGGACTCAGTATTTTGTGTTTTTTGGATTAATGCTAGCCTTGTTTGGATGAAATGGTATCACATTGTAGTTTTGATTTGTATTTCTCTAATGGTTAATTATCTTGAGCATTTCCTCATGTATCTGTTAGCCACCTGAATGTCTTCTTTGGTGAAGTGTCTGTTCATATCCTTTGCCCACTTTTTAATTGGGTTATTTGTCTTTTTGTTGCTGAGATTTTTCAGTATCTTGTAGATTTTAGAGATTAGACCTTGATCGGATATGTCGTAGCCTAAAATTTTTTCCCAGTCTGTAGGTTATCTTTTTACCCTTTTGGTGAAGTCTTTGATGAGCATAAGTATTTGATTTTTAGGAGCTCCCAGGTATCTAGTTTCTCTTCTGGTATTTGTGCATTGTTAGTTATGTTTTGTATTCTGTTTATGCCATATATTAGGGCTCCTAGAATTATCTCTATTTTTTCTTCCATGATCTTTATCATTTTAGATTTTATATTTAGGTCTTCGATCCATTTTAAGCTATTTTTTGTACATAGTGTGAGGTATGGTCTTGATTCATTTTTTTGCATATGGATATTCAGTAATGCCAGCACCATCTGTTAAAGAGACTGTCTTTTCCCCATTTAATGGACTTTGGGCCTTTCTCAAATACCAGCTGCTCAGAGGGGGATGAATTTACATCTGGATTCTAATTCTGTTCCATTTGTCTATGTATCTGTTGTTTTACCAGTACCAGGCTATTTTGACTACCATGGTGGTATAATAGGTTCTTCAATCAAGTAGTGTGGGGTCTCCCACTTTGTTCCTCTTCTTCAGTACTGCTTTACTTATCAGAGGCCTCTTCCCTTTCCATATGAAGTTGGCTATTTGTTTCTCCATCTCATTAAAAAATGTTGTTGGAATTTGGATTGAGACTGCATTGTATCTGTAGATTGCTTTAGGTAGAATTGACATTTTCACAATTCTGAGTCTTCCTATCCATGAGCAAGGTATGTTTTTCCACTTATGTAGGTCTCTTTTGGTTTCTTGCAGTAGTGTCTTGTAGTTTTCTTTGTATAGGTCTTCTACGTCTCTGGTTAGATTTATTCCCAAGCATTTTATCTTCTTGGGGGCTATTGTAGATGATATTAATTTGGTAATTTCCTCTTCGAAGCTCTCTTTGTTGGTGTAGAGGAATCCAGCTGATTTTTGTATGTTTATCTTGTATCCTAACACTTTGCTGAATCTTCTATTAGTTCCAGTAGTTTTCTTGTGGATTCTTTGGGGTTTTCTGTGTATAAGATCATATCATCTACAAATAGGGATATTTTT
>NW_004444005.1:649348-651927 GCF_000243295.1 Trichechus manatus latirostris | reverse complement strand
TATTATATAATATAGATTTTACTTGTTTGAACTTCTAATATTGCTCTTTGGTAACATTTTTAGCGTCAAATCCTAAATATTCCCAGGAGTGTTGGGGGTGGTTCATAAGAAAGGAGAACAGTCCTTTCAGTAATATTATACGTAGGGTTTCCAGACATAGCCAAGTAGAACCAGAGAATTCCCAGTTAAAGTTGAATTTCCAATGAACAATGAATAATTTGTTTTAAGTATAACTATGTCCTGCACAGTATTTGTATTTTATTTGACAACCCTAATTGTATAATAGTAGAAAAGACTTAGTGGACCCTAGAACAGGGGTTGTTGTTGATAAATACCATCAAGTTGCCCCCAACTCATGGCAACCCCATGAACAACAGAAGGAAGCACTACCCAGTCTTGCACCATCTCCATAATCAGTTGCGGATGTAATCTTGTGATCCAGAGGGTTGTCATTGGCTGATTTTCAGAATTAGATCACCAAGCCTTTCATCCTCGTCTGTTTTAGACTGGAAACTCCACTGAAACCTGTTCAGCATCATAGCAACATGCAAGCCTCCAATGAGGAACAGGTGGTCGCTGTGCATGAGGTACACTGGCCAGGAATCGAACCCAGGTCTCTCACATAGACAGAATTCTACCACTGAACCAACAATGCCCAGAACAGGGGTTGCCATGGTCATTTTAATGCCTGTCTTTGCCTTCTTTTCTCATCCTTGAGTAGACAAGTACATGATACAGTTTTTTTTTTTAATTGTGCTTTTGGTGAAAGTTTACAGCTCACATTAATTTCTGATACAAAAATTTATACACACATTGTTATGTGACAATAGTTGCAATCCCTGTAATGTGACAGCACACTCCTCTGTTCCACCCCAGGTTTTCCGTGTCCATCTAACCAGCTCCTGTCCTTTCTGCCTTCTTATCCTGCCTCTGGACAGGAGCCACCCATTTAGTCTCATGTATCTGCTTGAACTAAGAAGCACACTCTTCACAAGGATTATTTTATGTTTTATAGCCCAGCCTAATCTTTTCCTGAAGAGTTGGCTTCAGAAATGATTTTAGTTCTGGGTTAACAAAGCATCCAGGGGCCATGTCTTTGAGGGTTCCTCCAGACTCAGTCAGACCATTAGGTCTGGTCTTTTTACATGAATTTGAGTTCTGCACCACATTTCCACCCCCTCCATTAGGGGCTCTCTGTTGTGTTCCTTGTCAGGGTAGTCATTGGTGGTAGCCAGGCACCATCTAGTTATTCTGGTCTCAGGCTAATGGAGTCTCTGGTTTATGTGGCCCTTTTGTCTCTTGGGCTAATATTTTCCTTGTGTCTTTGGTGTTCTTCATTCTCCTTTGCTCCAGGTCAGTCGGGACAAATTGATGCATCTTAGATGGCCACTCAGTAGCTTTTAAGACCCCAGATGCCACTCACCAAAGTGAAATGTAGAACGTTTTCTTAATAAACTTTGTTATGCCAATTGACCTAGATGTCCCCTGAAACCATGGTCTCCAGACCCGCACCCCTGCTACTCTGTCCCTTGAAGTATTCAGTTATGACTGTGTTCAGGAAACTTCTAAACTTTTAGCTTAGTCCAGTTGTGCTGACTTGCCCCGTATTGTGTGTTGTCCTTCCCTTCACCTAATTTTTGTCTGCTACCTAGTTAGTAAATTCCCTTCTCCCTCCCTGCCCACCCTTGTAACCATCAAAGAATGTTTTCTTCTGTGTTTAAATCTTTTCTTGAGATCTTATGATAGTGGTCTCATAAGATATTTGTCCTTTTGCGACTAATTTCACTCTGCTTAATGCCTTCCAGATTCATCCATGTTGTGAGATGTTTAGCGGATTCATCATTGTTCTTTATCATTGGGTACTATTCCACTGTGTGAATATACCATAATTTGTTTATCCATTCATCTGTTGATGGGCACCTAAGTTGTTTCCATCTTTTTCCTATCGTGAACAGTGCTGCAATGAACATGGGTGTGCATATACCTATTCGTGTGATGGCTCTTATGTCTCTAGGATATATTCCAAGGAGTGGGATTGCTGGATCATATGGTATTTCTATTTCTAGCTTTTTAAGGAAGTGCCAAATTGATTTCCAAAGTGGTTGTACCATCTCACATTCCCACCAGCAGTGTATAAGTGTTCCAGTCTCTCCACAACATCTCCAACATTTATTATTTTGTGTTTTTTTTTTAAATTTTTTTATTGTACTTTAGATGAAGGTTTACAGAACAAATAGTTTCTCATTAAACAGAGTACACATATTGTTTGATGACATTGGTCAACAACCCCACGACATGTCAACACTCTCCCTTCTTGACCTTGAGGACCTTTTATTTTGGTGAAAATATACATAGCCAAAGTTACACCATTTTGAAAGTTTCTACACATACAATTCAGTGACATCGATTACATTCTTCCAGTTGTGCTACTATTCTCACTATCCTTTTCCAAATTACTCCATCACCATTATCTTCAACTCACTGTCCCCTAGGCTTCTCATCAAACCTTTTGAGTTGCTGTTGTCAATTTGATCTCACATAGATAATTCTTTTTTTTTTTCACCTTAAATGAAGGTTTG
>NW_004444005.1:607531-649248 GCF_000243295.1 Trichechus manatus latirostris | reverse complement strand
TTGATATGTTGTTGAATTCTATTGGCTAGAATTTTGTTGAGGATTTTTGTGTCTATGTTCCTGTAGGATATTGGTCTGTAATTTTCTTTTTTCATGGTGTCTTTACCTGGTTTTGGTATCAGGGTTATGCTGGCCTCATAGAATGAGTTTGGGAGTATTCCATCCTTTTCTATGCTCTCAAATACCTTTAGTAGTAGTGGTGTTAACTCTTCTCTGAAAATTTTGTAGAATTTTCCAGTCAAGCTGTCAGGGCCAGAGTTTTTTTTTTTGTTGTTGTTGGGAGTTTTTTTTTAATTACCTCTTCAATCTTTTCTTTTGTTATAGGTTTATTTAGGTTTTCTACCTTGGTTTGTGTCAGTTTTGGTAGGTAATGAGTTTCTAGAAATTTGTTGATTTCCTCTAGGTTTTCAAATTTGTTGGAGTACAATTTTTGTAGTATTCTGATATGATACTTTTAATTTCAGTTGGGTCTGTTGTGATATCGCCCATCTCATTTTTTATTCAGTTTCTTTGCTTTCTCTCCTGTTTTTGTTTTGTCAGTTTGGCCAGTGGTTTATCAATTTTGTCGATCTTTTTGAAGAACAAGTTTTTGGTCTTGTTGACTCTTTCAATTTTGTTTCTATTCTCTATTTCATTTATTTCTGCTCAAATTTTTATTATTTCCTTTCTTCTGGTGCCCAAAGGCTTCCTTTCCTTCTCTCTTTCTATTTGTTCAAGTTATACAGTTAATATTTTGACTTTGGCCCTTTCTTATTTTTAAATATGTGTGTTTATTGCTATAAATTGACCACTAAGCACTGCTTTTGCTGTGTCACAATGGTTCTGGTATAATGTGTTTTCATTCTCATTTGATTCTATGAATTTCTTTATTCTGTCCTTGATTTCTTCTATAACCCAGTAGTTTTTGAGCAAAGTGTTGTTCAGTTTCCATATATTTGACTTATTTTCCTTGCTTTTTCTGTTTTTGATTTCTTATTGTATGGTTTTGTGGCCTGAAAAGATACTTTGTAATATTTTGATGTTTTGGATTCTGTTAAGGCTTGCATCGTGGCCTAATATATGGTCTACTCTGGAGAATATTCCATGCGCGTTGGAAAAGAAAGTATATTTGGTCGCTATTGGGTGGAGTGTTCTGTATATGTGTATGAGATCAAGTTGGTTGATTGTAGAATTTAGATTTTCCATGTCTTTATTGAACTTCTTTCTGGATGTTCTGTCCTTTACTGAAAGTGGTGTGTTGAAGTCTCCTACTATTATTGTGAAGCTGTCTATTTCTCTTTTCAATGCTGTTAGAGGTTGGTTTATGTATTTTGGAGCACTGCTGTTGGGTGTGTAAATATTTATTATGGTTATGTCCTCCTGGTGTATTGCCCCGTTAATCATATATTGTCCTTCCTTATCCTTTGCGGTGGATTTTGCTTTAAAGTCTGTTTTGTCAGAGATTAATATTGCCACTCCTGCTCTTTTTTGATTGTTATTTGCTTGATATATTTTTAGTGTCTTTTGAGTTTTAGTTTGTTTCTTTGAGTCTTAAGATGTGTCTCTTGTAGGCAGTATATAGATGGATTGTGTTTTTTAATCCATTCTGCTACTCTCTGTCTCTTTAGTGCATTTACATTCAGTGTAATTATTGATAGGTATGAGTTTAGTGTTGTCATTTTGATTTTGTGTGTGTGTGTGTTTGCTGCTGACAGTTTCTTTGTTCCACTTAATTTTCTGTGCTGGGTCATTTTTCTTTATGTATTGTCTTTTCATCTTTTTCATTGTTGTTGATTTTGTGTTTGCTGAGTCTTTATGTTTTTCTCCTTTTTTTATTTTGATGAGTAGAATTTTTAGTTTCCTTTGTGGTTAGCTTAAAGTTTACTTCCATTTTCTAAGTTTAAAGCAATCTTTTATTTCTTGATATTGCCTTAACTTCCTCTCTGTACGAAAGTTGTATGACTATATTATTTAGTCCCTCTTTTGTTTTAATGTCATCTTTTACATATTGATGTCTCTGTTTACCTATTTTCAGTGTTTTAGCTTTGATTTATTTTTGTGACTTCCCTATCTGGGTTGATATCTAGTTGTTCTGTCCTGTGTTCTAGTCTTGGGTTGTTATCTGATATTACTGATTGTCTAACTGGAGGACTTCCTTTAGTATTTCTTGTGATTTTGGTTTGGTTTTTACAAATTCCATAAACTTCTGTTTATTTGGAAATGCGCTAATTTTGCCATCATATTTGAGAGACAATTTTGCTGGATATATAATTCTTGGCTGGAATATTTTTTCCTTCAGGCTTTATATATGTCATCCCATTCCCTTCTTGCCTGCGTGGTTTCTGCTGAGTAGTCAGACCTTAGTCTTATTGACTCTCTTTTGTAGATGATTTTTTGTTTATCCCTAGCTGCTCTTAAACTTTTCTCTTCATCTTTGGTTTTGGCAAGTTTGAGTATAGTATGTCTTGGTGACTTTCTTTGGAATCTACCCTGTGTGGGGTTCAATGAGCTTCTCATCTTTCATGATATCAGGGAAGTTTTCTTCCAGCAAATCTTCAACAATTCTCCCTGTATTTTCTGTTATTCCCCCTGTTCTGGTACTCCAATCACTTATAGGTTATTCCTCTTGATAGAGTCCCACATAGTTCTTAGGGTTTCTTCACTTTTTAAAATTCTTTTATCTGATTTTTCCTCAAATAAATTGGTGTCAAGTGCTTTATCTTCAATCTCAACTAATTCTGACTTCCATTGCCTCAATTCTGCTCCTATGACTTTCTATCGAGTTTTCTAATTCTGAAATTTTATTGTTAATCTTTTGGATTTCTATTTGCTATCTCTCTATGGATTCTTGCAGCCTGTTAAATTTGTCATTTTGCTCTTGTATAACCTTCTTAATTTCCTCTATTGCTTTGTCTGTGTGTTTCTTGGCTTGGTCTGCATTTTGCCTGATGTCCTTCTGATCTCTTGAAGAGTTCTGTATATTAATCTTTTGAATTCTACCTCTGGTACTTCTAAGACCTTCTCTTCCTTTGGGAGGTTTCCTGGCTGTTTGTTTTGGTTGCTTGCTGAAGCCATCATGGTCTGCCTCTTTATGAGATTTGATATTGATTGTTGTCTCAGAACCATCAGTAAGTTAGTATATTTATTTATTATATGTTTCCTTGCTGTGTCCTAACTTCTTGTTTTGTCATGTTTTAATATACACAAATAGGCTGGTGGTGTGAGCTACTTTGATTATTGGTGTCTTTGAAGTTCTCACATCCTGTCACCAGTTGATTAGAGCTGCTGCTAGGTATGTGAGCCCAGGAGTCTATTTACTTTTCTTGTGCAGATTCAGATCAGGTGTCAGGTTTTCAGTCCCTGAGTGTGTGATGCAGGCTCTCACCTACAGTCCTAGATGGGCGGGGCTATGTAGTGGTAATTGGAGCAGGCAGAGTTATGCAGCTGCAGTGTGGGGTTGTGTGTTGAACAAGGTAGGGTGCTGACGGCTGTCCCTGAGTGCCTGGGTGGAAGATGTGTCCCTGTTCCCTAGAGTACGTAGGTGGGTAGGTTTTGCAGCCAGACTTTGGGCACCCAATGCTGCTGGCTGTAAGGACTGGGAGGCACCACTTATTCTTGGACCCTGTCGTGGGTGGCTAGGTGGAATAGGTGAAGCCACCAGTCCTCGAGCCCCTAATGTGGGTAGGTGAGGGCCCTGCTTAATGGAAAGGTTGGTGTCTAATGTTACAAATCTGCCACTCACCCTTAGCTGTTGCAGCTGAAAATAGGCTTCAGGTATATATTCTGTTGTACTATGCTAATGTGGGTCTATGCTTTTGAAATGGTGCCACACAGGTCTACGCATGGGTGAAAGGCATTCAAAGTCCATGGACCCCTTATACTTATGCCTAGAAAAAGGTGCTATGCCTGCCCTGAGTTCCTGGCTTAGAGGAGCTGGCGGATTATTTTCTCCTGTTTGTTGTTTGTGCGTTAATTTGTTCCCTTGAGATAGAGCCCCCACAGAGCTGTATTCTTTACCTAGCTTCCTCCTTTACAGTGTTGTATTGCAAAATTGTTTCCTTTTCTAGGCTTCCCCCTCTCCCCCTCAGCTTTGCATTTGAATCCCGCTTTTGCTTGGAGGTTATATTTAAACCCCATTGTGCCTGCATAGTATGATTAACAATGTTGCTGACATAACTTGTATGAACTCCCTACTCGTAAACCCCTTTAAAAGTAACTTACCTGCCAGCCCTTGGTAAGCAGTCTTGGCAGCACCAGCTCTGACTCCATTTTGTTGTACAATGAAATAAAGCTGCCTTTCTTGTTCTCCCACTTTGGTCTCTCATTTATTGGCCAAAATGAGTCATGCCGAGTAAGAACCTAGGGTTTCCACCAAGTAACCCCTCTCCAAAGCTAAGAGAATGGCTCAGGGTGAGCGAAGGGTCGCACTTCCTGCCCAGGGGGTGTGGCACTTGCTGAAGCTGTACAGGGACTGGAGCAGAGCAGGGAGGGGGTGCGAAAAGGGGAGAGAGGTACTTCCCAGAGTAGGAAGGGTTATTTTGATCCCTTGTGGTAGGTTAGATGCTTGCACTTAACTTTTGCAGATCTAATGCCACTTCCCCTTAGCTCTGAAGGCTTGTGCAGACTCTCTGCCACTCAGTTTCTCCTGATGTGGAAAACTTGTCTTGAGTGTTACTGGTTACCTCAACCTGTTAGTGCCTGTGGATCCAACCTGCAGTGTGCCAGCCAGGTCTGGTCAATTCTTGCTGCTTCTGAACTGTCACTTCCTCCCCCTCCACTAAGTCTGACTCCTCAACTTTGTCTTTGGTGTTCAGGGCTACTAGATTGTCATATATAATCGATTTTACTTGTTTTTTTGGGTCTTTGTTGTAAGAGGGACCACAGGAAGCATCTGACTATTTTGCCATCTTGGCCCTGCCTCCATGATACATTTTTACAGTGATAAAGTAAGAAATAAAGCTTTAACTCTACCCCTAGAATTATCAGTTTATTTGCAGAACCTACTAGAACTCTGAATCCAGTCTCTAACTGTAGAGCTGACCCAGACACATATCAAACATTGTGATAACTGAGATTTTCAAGTCATAGTGAGAGTGGTTTGGAGAGCTGTATTATGGTTGAGGAAGAATGAATTCTGCTATTTTATGGGAAAAAAAACTGTCCTGAACATATGAACACCCCTTTTGGACTTTTCTCTCAATTCCATTGAACTCACCAAATGTGAAACTTCTAGTTGATTCAAAGCAACTATGAGGAACTTTACCCCTAGAACAGTCCTTTTGCCAGTAATAGACACAGATAATATTGTCACTTAAGAGGAGCCTGGGATGCTAGAATGCTTTTCTCCACCTATTAAAGAAGGCCACGGTGGGAAAAAAAATTCCAACATGAGCAGAACATTATAAACTTCCTTTTAAAATACGTTTTTCTATTATTTATGGTAAGTTTGTGCTTATGCCAGTGTGATTTTGACAAGCCTCAAAATATCTATAGCTATAATTATACGATTCATCTTTTAATAAAATAAAATTTGATTTACAATAGGTAGAAGAGAGTTGCTAAAGAATCTTCATGAACACATTATCAAAAACAGACCAATTTAACTGAGTTTCACCGCTTAAGTTGCACAAAGATATTAAATAGAAAGTTAACCTTCACAAGGTTAAAAGCTCCTGGCAAAGTTCCTAAACACTATGAAACCTTTTGTGATCTTTAGCTCTTTTTCTTTTTATACTGTATTTCTCTTCTTTTCATGCAATAACTCTTGTCCCAAAGCATGCTTTTCCTTTCCCAATTCTCAGTTCCCTTATGGACGTGCAATTAGCCTCATAACTGACGCACATTGTGCTTAACATGGGGACTCTAATTTCTCATCATATGTGTACTTTAAAAAAAAAAATCATACTCATATTCATATTCATCCTGCCCTCTCCCCAAGTTACAATATGCCTGATTTTCTTGGATAATGTTCAGGATACTTGTTTTGTTGCGTTGTTCTGCTCTCTTCCTGTTGTTCTCTGTTGTTGCATAACTAACTACCCCCAACTTAGTAGCATAAAACAACAATTGTTTTGTTACACTTACTGATTCTATGGGTCAGGAATTCAGACAGGAAACAGTGGAGATGGTTTGTGTCTCTGTTCTTCTTTGATGTCCGGGCCTTAGCTGGGAAGGCTCAAACAACTAGAGGTGACTTGAATAGCTGAGGACTGGAATCATCTGGAGGTGTTTTCACTCACGTGTCTGGCACTTGGGCTGGGGTGACTCAAACTATCAACTGAAACTATCAACCAAAGTGCCTACATGTGGCCTTTCTGCGTGGTTTGAGCTTCCTCACAGCATGGTGGCCCAGGGTAGTCACACTACTTACATGGCAGCATAGGGCTCCAAGAGCAGGTTGGCAGGGGACCGAAGCCCAATACTCAGAGATAAACAGGAACTATGCCTTATCCCTGTGATAGAGAGTGTTGTTTGGCTAGATAGAGGCCCTTATCCACAGGAGCAGAGGTGGGAGATGAACTTGTGGTTAGGCCGTTTAAGGCCCTTCTGGTTTCAGATGTCAAGGTAGCGTGTAATGTTGAACCTTAATTTCAGGGCTTACACCACAGAGTGCAAAGTGGTACCCACTCTGGAAAATAATTTGGGAGTTTCTTAAAAACAAAACAGGCAACTACCGTACAACCCACCAATTGCACTCCTAGGCATTTGTCCCAGAGAAATAAAGAATTATGTTTACACAAAAACTTGTACATGAATGTTTACAGAACCCTCATTCATACTAACCCAAACCTGGAAACTACCTAGATGTCCTTCAGTGGGTGAACAGTTAAACAAGCTATGCTACCTTGGAATACTACTCAGCAATAAAAAGATTGAACTATTAATACATGCAACAACCTGGATGAATCTCTACAGAGTTATGCTGGTGTTGCAGATAATACACTGTGGGGACAGGGTAGAGGTAAGGGTGACTCTTCAAGTAGTAGGGGCAAGAGAAAAGGAAATTTATACTAGTATGGCCACAATGAGGATAAAGAAAAGTAGATGGATTGGAATACATTTTGGAGGTATAGGCCCTTAATAAATATTTGTTGAATGAATGTGTATGTAATAAGTATAAAACACTTAGTGGCACATACCAAGTGCCCAGTAAATGGTGGCTAGTATCATCATCATTATCTCTTCCACCTTCTGAGAAATGAAATTACAGTAGTAACAGTCATGAATGATCAGCTTCCTGGTCTACATTTTATCCTTTGTCCCTTTAGTCCTTGCTACTTATTCTACTAGAGGCTACTGTCTTCAAGCAACCTCCAAACTGTTGACTTCAGTGTAACTTTCTTATTTCCCATTCCTCAATGCCTCTCTGCAGCCTTTGACTTCTTGCTTCTTCAAATGCATTGACGTCTGGGATGATATACTCTTCTAACGCTTCTTGTACATCTCTTGGGACATTTTCTCTCTGCTTCCTTTTTCTCCTCTTGCCCTCTAAGCACAGAGGTTGCCCAAGAATCTGATCTTGAGACTCATTCTCATGTGCCAGGTCCAGAAGACCAAATTCTCATCTTCGACCTTATTACAAGGTTAGCTCTTCATTTTCAATTGCTACCTTTTTCTTACAAAGTCGCAATTTAAAACTAGAAAAAGAGAGGGAAACTTCATCTGTGCCCCTAAGTCCTTCAGTTTCCCACATAAGATTATAAAAACATATATAATTGGAAATCTTGGGAAGCACGCATAACATAATTTATTCTTATAGAGAACTAAATTTCTATTGAAGGAATTAGAAGAGTTTTGAATCTGGCCTAAAATGCCATTCCTAAAATTAATCTTATGTGTGCTTTTTTGCTAGCCTATAATATATTCATTTTTACATCTTGAATAATTAATTGGTCACTGACCAGCACAATAAAATATTTCACTTAAAGCAGACATCTACATTTTTGAACTCAGCTCTCAATTCTAATTACCACACTCAATTTCTATTTCTTGATGGGAAGAGGAGTCCTACATAGAGCCGAACAACAGATAATGAACTCCATTAAATAGGGCTGACAGAGTAGGGCTTACTGAGAAGATTTAAGCATATATTCAATTTTCTTTCCGGAGTTAGGAGTTCCATGAACTCTTAAGTAGGCAAAAGTTTATCTACAGAGTTGGGAGCCTTTGAGGTGGGGGTACAATCTGTTGTCTCCCCTCCTTTCCTCTCTCATAGTCCTCCCTCCTCCACACTCAGGAGCTCTCTGTGGTACAACAAAGGTGTGAAAGGCTGTTCTCTCTTCACCTGTTTTCCAAACCAAGATTTTCTTAATCTAGGATGAGTTTGTGAAAGGGGAAATAGAAGGGCTAGTTGGGTGGCTTTCTCATTCTCCAGAACCTCAGCACATGTTGTCAGTTAGTTCTTTCCAGAATCATGGGAGAAAAAAAACTCGCATGTTTAAGAAGTCAGGAGATTCTCCAGTATTTGAGAGACTCTTGTTTTGGTTGTGTGCTGTTGAGTCAAGACTCTTGTTGTTAGGTGCTGTTAGGTCAGTTCCGACTCATAGCGACCCTGTGTACGACAGAATGAAACAGTGCCCGGTCCTGCGCCATGCCCACAATCGTTGTTATGCTTGAGACCATTGTTGCAGTCACTGTGTCAATCCATCTCGTTGAGGGGCTTCCTCTTTTTCGCTGACCCTCTACTTTACCAAGCATGATGTCCTTCTCCAGGGACTGATCCCTCCTGATAACATGTCCAAAGTATCTGAGATGAAGTCTCACCATTCTTGCTTCTAAGGAGCATTCTGGGTGTACTTCTTCCAAGTTAGAGTTGTTTGTTCTTTTGGCAGTCCATGATGTATTCAACTGTCTTCCCCAACACAATGCAAACGTGTCAATTCTTCTTTGGTCTTCCTTATTCATTGTCCAACTTTCGCATGCATATGATGCGATTGAAAATATTATGGCTTGAGTCATACGCACCTTAGTCTTCAAGGTAACATCTTTGCTTTTCAAAACTTTAAGAGGTCTTTTGCAGCAGCTTTGCCCAATGCAATGGGTCTTTTGGTTTCTCGACTGCTGCTTCCATGCGTGTTGATTATGGTTCCAAGTAAATGAATATTTTTTCCATTTACCATGATGTTGCTTACTGGTCCAGTTGTGAGGATTTTTGTTTTCTTTCTTTTGAGGTGTAATCCATACTGAAGGCTTTGGTCTTCGATCTTCATCAGTAAGTACTTCAAGTCCTCTTCACTTTCAGCAAACAAGGTTGTGTCATCTGCTTAATGCAGGTTTTTAATGAGTCTTCCTCCAATCCTGATGTCCCATTCTTCATAAAGTCTAGCTTCTTGGATTTTTTTCTCAGCATACAGATTGAATAAGTATGCTGAAAAGATACAACCCTGACACACACCTTTCCTGACTATAAACCATGCAGTATCCCCTTGAACTGTTTGAACGACTGCCTCTTGATCTATGTACAGGTTCCTCACGAACACAATTAAGTGTTCTGGAATTCCCATTCTTCGCAATATTATCCATAATTTGTTATGATCCACACAGCTGAATCCACACAGGTAAATATCTTTCTGGTATTCTCTGCTTTCAGCCAGGATCCATCTGACATCAGCCATGATATTCCTCATTCCATGTCCTCTTCTGAATCCAACTTGGATTTTTGGCAGTTCCTTTTTGATATACTGCTGCAGCTGCTTTTGAATGATCTTCAGCAAAATTTTACTTGTATGTAATATTAATGATATTGTTCAATAATTTCTCCATTCAGTTGGATCACCTTTCTTTGGAATAGGCATAAATACAGATCTCTTCCAGTTGGGTAGTTGTCTTCCAAGTTTCTTGGCGTAGATGAGTGAGCACTTCCAGTACTGCATCCATTTGTTGAAACATCTGAATTGGTATTCTGTCAATTCCTGGAGCCTTATTTTTCACCAATGCCTCCAGTGCAGCTTTGACCTCTTCCTTTAGCGCCACAGGTACCTGATCATATGCTACCTCCTGAAATGGTTGAACGTCGATCAATTCTTTTTGGTATAGTGACTCTGTGTATTCCATCTTCTTTTGATGCTTCCTGTGTCATTTAATATTTTCCCTGTAGAATCGTTAATATTGCAACTCAAGGCTTGAATTTTTTCTTCAGTTCTTTCAGCCTGAGAAATGCTGAGCATGTTCTCCCTTTTTGTTTTCTAACTCCAGGTCTCTGCCACGCCTCTGTCAGTTTGTCGTACTGTGGGGCTTGTGTGTTGCTATGATGCTGGAAGCTATACCGCCAGTATTCAAATACCAGCAGGGCCACCCATGGTGAATAAGTTTCAGCTGAGCTTCCAGACTAAGACAGACTAGGAAGAAGGACCTGGCAGTCTACTTCAGAAAAGAATGAGCCAGTGAAAACAATATTAATAGCAGCAGAACATTGTCTGATATAGTGTCGTAAGATGAACCCCTTAGGCTGGAAGGCACTCAAAATACTACTGGGAAAGAGCTGCCTCCTCAAAGTAGAGTCAACCTTAATGATGTGGATGGAGTCAAGCTTTTGGGACCTTCATATGCTGATGTGGCATTACTCAAAATGAGAAGAAACAGCTGCAAACATCCATTAATAATCAAAACATAGAATGTGTGAAGTATGAATGTAGGAAAATTAGAAATCATAAAAAATGAAATAGACTTTATAAACATTGATATCCTAGACATTAGTGAGCTGAAATGGACTGGTATTGGCAATTTTGAATCAGACAATCATATGGCCTACTATGCTTGAAAAGACAACTTGAAGAGGAATGGCATTGCATTCATTGTCAAAAAGAACATTTCAAGATCTATCCTGAAGTACAACACTGTCAGTGATAGGATAATATCTATACACCTACAAGGTAGACCAGTTATTCAAATTTATGCACCAACCACTAAGGCCAAAGATGAGGAAATTGAAGATTTTTACCAACTTCTGCATTCTGAAATTGATTGAACATGCAATCAGGATGCATTGATAATTACTGGTGATTGGAATTTGAAAGTTGGAAACAAAGAAGGATCAGTAGTTGGAAAATATGGCCTTGGTGATAGACATGATGCCAGAGATAGCATGATAGAATTTTGCAAGACCAATGACTTCTTCACTGTAAATACCTTTTTTCACCAACATAAATGACGACTATACACGTGGACCTTGCCAGATGGAATACATAGGATCAAATCAACTACATCTGTGGAAAAAGGCGATGGAAAAGCTCAATATCATCAGTCAGAACAAGGCCAGGGGCCAACTGCAGAACAGACCATCAATTGCTCACATGCAAGTTCAAGTTGAAACTGAAGAAAATTAGAAGACGCCCATGAGAGCCAAAGTATGACCTTGAGTATACCCCACCTGTCTTAGTCATCTAGTGCTGCTATAACAGAAATACCACAAGTGGATGGCTTTACCAAACAGAAGTTTATTCTCTCACAGTCCAGTAGGCTACAAGTCCAAATTCAAGGTATCAGCTCCAGGGAAAGGCTTTCTCTCTCTGTCGGCTCTGGAGAAGGGTACTTTTGATGTATCAGTCTTCCCTTGGTCTGGGAGCACCTCAGTGCAGGGACCTCAGGTCCAAAAGACATGCTCTGCTCCTGGTACTACTTTCTTGGTGATATGAGGTTCTCGTGTGTCTCTGCTTGCTTCTCTCTTTTATGTCTCAAAAGAGATTGGCTTAAGACACTATCTTATCTTGTAGACCTCATCAGTATAACTGCCATTAATCCATCTTATTACATCATAGTAATAGAGTTTTACAACACATAAGGAAATCACATCAGATTACAAAATGGTACACAATCATGCAATACTGGGAATCATGACCCAGCCAACTTGACAGATATTTTTGGGGGACACAATTCAATCCATGACAACACCTGAATTTAGAGACCATCTCAAGAATAGATTTGACTTGTTGAACACTAACGGCCGAAAAACAGACGAATTGTGGAATGATTTCAAGGACGTCATACATGAAGAAAGCAAGAAGTCATTAAAAAGACAGGAAAGAAAGAAAAGACCATAATGGATGTCAGAAGAGACTCTGAAAATTGCTCTTGAACATCGAGTAGCTAAAGCAAACGGAAGAAATGATGCAGTGAAAGAGATGAACAGAAAATTTCAAAGGGCGGCTTGAGAAGACAAAGTAAAGTATTATTAATTTATATAGTAGTTATTTATTGAGTGGTTATTATATGTCAGGCACTATGAGAGCACTGGAGAGGGCAGAGTTCTTATGACTTGATGTTTTGGTCAGGTTTGCTTTACTGGGGTTGTTCCAGGTTCTTGTGAGTGATTTCTGAATCTCTCCAAGGTTGCCTCTCCTCTATGTGAGGTTCCTCTTTGTACAAGGTAATGCCCTTGACTTTGGATGATGGCTTGATGCTCCTCCCATCTGTGAACCCAACAGTCCATGTCCTAACTCTAATCTTTTGACTACTGTTTGTGGCCTCATCTGGGAATGTGGCCAATCTGTCCCCTTGGCATACGGCTTCTATCTCTCAGGTCACACCTTAGGCGCAGGCCACTCATAGAGCTCTAAGAGCAGGCTGAATCTTTCTGATTTCCTACAGAGTTTCTAGGTCAGGTACATGCTGCTTCCTCTGGTATCTTTTTTATGGTACCCAGATTCTCTCTCTCTTGGAATCTGAGAAGAATTTCTCAGGATTCTAAACTCTATCACATTTCTGTATACTTTAGAGGCTTTGTCTTGAATCCACTCTCAAGAGTATTCTTAACTCTGTCAAAGATGCAGATACTAGAAAAATATTGCTGTGATTCGGAGGCAAGTATGTTAAGAAGTAGAAACCACAGCATTCTGGGAGGCAAACACAATATACAACTGAAGGACTGAGGAAAGATGGAGGCACTCATGGTTTAGGAGAGAGAAGTGAATGTGAGGAAAATTCTTTCATTACTGGAAGGAGGATCTCAATTGAGAAGGTTTGGGTGACATTGGGGTGACTTGGATACCCCCAGAACTGGGTGAGCCCCAATCCATGTATATTGTAGGGATATTTAGGCATGAAGTCTAGACCTCCTTCAAGGTCATTCAGAGTCACATTCCATCTTTGGAGAGTGGGGCTTTGGTCCAGCCATAGGCTAAGCCACTGTCAGGTCTTTAAAGAGGCAGTGGAGAGGAGTCGGTCAGTATTTAAGGGGAAGTGGAGATGGTCAGGAAGACTCATCCTCAGATCTAGGTGGTGGCAGCAGAGGCTCTGGAGTAAGCTTTGCTCAGTAACTGTAGCTATAGGAATTTATCATTTCAGATGCACTTGATTCTTTGTTCTACCCTTATTTTAGCTTAATGGAAAACCCAATATTGATATAAACGAATTCATTCTTAGCTTGACATTGAAAGCCCTTCACAATTTGACTTTTCTCTTTTTTCATGTCTAATTCCCAATATATGCCTCTATCTACCTGTTTTCAGTTACAATTCACTCATAATTTCCCAAATGTGACCTACAGTCAGTTGATGCTAAGCCTGTGCTCAAGCTGTTCCCTCTGCTTAGATGCCTTCTCTTACTTACGCCTGCTGAAGTTCTACAGATTCTTTATGTCTCAGTTTAAATCACTTCCCCTGGATTCTTCTAGTGGGAGTTAATGTTTCCTACTTCCAAATTTGCACAATACTTTGAACTTCTGTGCTATATCACATTTTGTCCTGTGCTAAAGTTATTTTATGTTTCTGTTTTCTTATCTAAGGTGGAAGTCTTATTTTTTAAAATCTCTATAATACTGTTAATCTTAGGATGGTGCTTTGCCTGCAGGAGGTGCTCAGTAAAATTTGTTGAACTCTCTAAAGCTAAGGTATCTCACAAATTTTGCATTTTGTGTATAGAAGACTGAATAGACTTCTAAGTTCTTTGGTGATGCAAATGGCTAATGCTCCCAGCTGCTAAACAAAGTTGGAGGTTTGAGTCCATCCAGAGGCACCTCAGAAGAAAGTCCTGGTGATCTATTTCCAAAAAATCAGCCACTGAAAACTCCATAGAGTACATTCTATTCTGACACACATGGGGTCGCCATGAGTTATTTGTTACTGGTTAGAATGGATTTCAGCATTTAAAATACTGTCTGGTATTTATTAGCACCTGGCACAACTTCTCGTATCAGATCAGATTCTTTCTTTTGGCTCCACCCATTTCCACACCACAGCCCTGGACCAGTCTTTGGCTTTAGCCTTTCCTTCTCCTCTGGAGGGCCCAAGGCACAGCCTTCATTGGATCATGGTTGAGTTTGTTGGGCTGACACCTGCATGCTTCACACCCTTAGTTAACCCAGTGCATACATCTCCTACCCCCAGCTGCTCCCAGGAACCTTGTTCTCTCTTTCTCCTCTCTGTTAGTGTTTTTACACTTTTCCTTTAAATTTGGTCCTTCTCCTTCTATTCTCCTAATCAATATACCCTTGAGCATAAGACTCAGAGTGGTATTATGTTACAAATGTGGACTTGGAGTCCTGTTGCCTGGGTTTGACTTAGAAGGTATTTTCTTGGAAAAGATGCTCAAGATTGCCAAAGTTAACTTTTTCAATGGAAAAAATGGAGATAATAATATATCAGCTTCATAGAGTTCTCTTGAGGATTAAATAAGTTGTGTGTAAGCACAAAGCAGCAATCCCTGGGTGATGCAGATGATTAAGCACTTGTCTACTAACTGAAAAGTTTGCAGTTTACTCCCACTCAGAGGCACCTTGGAAGAAAGGCCTGGTGATCTGCTTCCAAAAGTTTCCAAAACTGCTCCTTAAAGAAATGTTCTACTCTGCACACGTGGGGTCATATGAATTAGAGCTGACTCGACGTCCAACTGGTTTGGTTTGAACACTTAGCAGAGCCCGGCATATAACCAGATACTTAAAAACATAGTGGCTGTTAACGCTCAGTCTTTCTCTCTTTTTCTACTTATTTTGCTAAACGTATTGTTTGGCACTTTTATTTATATTATGTCCTTTAGATATAATTTACCTTAGCCCTCTACAGTCAGTGACAGTCCTTAATCAGGGATAGTTGTTAATTTACAACTGCAAGATAAGAGCACTGTCATCTTTGACAAGGGGATCTGCATCTTGTATTTTTCTTTTCTCAATATTGCTAATATCTGAGGCTTCTCATTTATATTTTAAGCTAGAAACTAATGCCCTTGGTGTGGCACGATCCCCTTGATTTTAAAATAACTTTTATGGAGAAGAGTATTTTATTATTGTCTTTTCTAGTATAAAAATGCAGAGATATAATTTAGGCATCAAGAACAACCTTGTTCCCAAAGCACTTCAGAACAAACTAGCAAATCATAAACCTGTAACAAACTTGGGTTAGTAAAAACAAGGCTCTATATTTAAATTCTGCTTGTGTTTAGAAACCTTCACAAATATTAAATGAGTAACTCTCATAGCAGCTCTTTCAGATAAGCCCTTAGGTCGACACATTTTCTCTTACAGTTTTTGAGTCTGAGCCAGTACTGGAGACTCTCTGGCCAGCCTGTTGTCCTGTCCCTGAATTATACATCTCATCCCCAGATGAGGCCTGAAGTGATGCAGGAGGTAATCGATAGAAGGGCTTGATCAATGTTCAGCAGAGGAAGGAAGTCTAATGAGCAAAATACAGGACCGGGAGCTGAGCCAGATCTGAATTCCAATCTTTTCTTGGCCTTGTAAGCAGAAGCCTAACTAGGTGATTTCACTCCCAGAGCCTGTTTCCTACACAGATCCTACTCTGCTCTAAGCCTCTTACTCAAATGGACAAATGGTTGAAGAGATAAAGAGAAAAGGACCTTCATAATTATTCAGGAGTGTAAACTACATGAGGGCAAGACCTATGTTTATCATTACTGTTTATCCCTGGTCCCAGGGTGTGTGTGTGTGTGTGTGTGTGTGTGTGTGTGTGTGTGTGTGTGTGTGCGTGAGTGTGTGTGTGTGTGTGTGTGCATGCTCATGCAAATACTCTTGAACATATTTCTCTCCCTAGAGCTCTCTGCTTACTGATTCTGTTTCTGGTCTTTAACCCTCTGACATTCTTTCAATAACTGTCTACATACTGAGCACCATTCTCTGTGGGGAACTGTGCTGGCAGACCACGTATTCAATCATGGACAAAACCTTAGAAGAATCTCACTCTCAATTCTTAATGATCCATTAGAACAAGAAGAGTTAACTTTATTTTATTTTATTTCTGACTTTTACATTACAGATACTTTCAAACATGCAAAAACGTGGGAGAAAATAGTATAATAACCCTCCATGTACATATTTCCTAGGATTCCCTGGGTGGCACAAATGGTTAAACGCTTGGCTATTACCTAAATTTTGGCAATTTGAGTTCACCCAGAGGTGCCTTGGAAGAAAGGCCTGGTGATCTACTTCTGAAAGGTCACAGCCATTGAAAACCTTATGGAGCACATTTCTACTCTGAAACCCATGAGGTTGCCATGAATCAGAATCCACTTGACAGCACCTGTTTTTTTTTGGTACCTGTTACCATACTTCAAAGATTATCAACACATGGCCAATCTTGTTTCATATGTACCGTTATTCACTACATTGCTAGCCCTCATCCCACAAGCATACATGCTGGATGATTACAAAACCAAACAAGACATCATACTATTGGGACAGGACAGTTTTCATTCCTTAGATGGAGTATGAAGAAAGGACTGCTGTCTTGCCAACGCTCCTTTTCTCGGTGCCATAGTGGTTCCTCTTTCTCTCCTCTAAGGGTTGGGTTTCAGATGCTGAAAAGGGCTGCTGAGAGGACCTCAGCCAGAGTGGGTTCTCAGAAGAGCCCACGTACCTGTAATGCTTTTGTTTTCAGAGAATCCCATGTCCTCAGCAAATCATGAGAAGGAAAAGGGCAAGAGTACCAGGTCAGAGTGTGCGGTGGGGCAGGATTGATGACTGCCCTGCCTTGCTATGTATGTGCCCGGGAGGGCTGCTGTGCATGGCCATCTTCCATGGCTCCTCCTGAACTTCCTCCTAGAAGCCTTCCAGGATCCTTGAGTCCAAGTTTGACTAAAAGTCTCAAGTCCATCTTAACCTGGATTCTGGGCCATTGCCATTTGAGAGATTTTTTTGTTGCTCTGTCACTGGGAGCTTAGTGCTTGGGTTGGGGGCCAAACTGGAAGAGAAAAAAATTGAGAAATAAGAGTATGAGAATAATAGTAGTGTAATAATGATAAAAAATAATAATAAAACCAATACTTGGTTTTTCTATGTGCCAGGTACTGTTCTGAGCCATTTACATATACTCACGCATTTGATACTACAATTTAACGAGGTAGGTAGTATTATTACCTTCATTTTATAGATGAGGTAAGCAAGGCACAGAGAGCTTAGACAACCTGTCCAAGATCACATGACAGTGAAAAAGAGCTGGAACACAAGCTCAGGCAGCCTAGTTCCAGAGCACACACTCTTCAGCATTGCATCTCATGAGCAACCTTGGTAAAAAGACTATGGAAAATGAAAGATAAGGATGAGTATGAGAGAAAGAAATACAAAGAAATGAGAATAAAACAAACAAGTAAAAAACAAACAAAACAAAAACAAACCAACCAATCTGGAATCTACCCAAGATATCATTGACTGACAAGTCAGGACAATTTGACATAGCATAGTTGAAAGCAGAAGTTGGAAGAATTAGAACTTTCATGTTTAGACATTACCGAGTGGAGATGCCTCACAGATCTAATTACTTATGACTGACAGTGCATTGTGAGATCATATGAGATTCATGTAAGTAAAAGCACTTAGTAAATAGAAAAGCATTCATGTTTCTGCTGATATTTGTCTTCCTTTTGGGGTCTGTGTCTCTTCTATTCTTGTTTTGGTTTCCTGCATATATTTCCTGCCAAATCAGTCTGAGTTGCTGGACACTGGCTCCTTGTGTTCTGTGTTGTACCTCTGTTTTTGTTTCCGTCCTTGTTCTGCCAGTATCAGGATACTCCAGAATCTTGCACAAAGCACTTCTGACCCAGAGTAACCCTAGGGAATACGTGTCTGGTCCCACCACATTCAGTATTTGCATATACTATTGTCCGGGGTTGAGATCGAGGTGAGTGTGCATCTGGGTTAGTGGGAACAGAGTGAATTTCCAAGCAGGACCCTCTCCCCATGCATTTTCATGAATATAATTAGGTAGTTATGTGCTTTATAATTACTGACTTATGCATTTCCATTTTTCTTACGAAGAAAATGACTTATTGGGCAACATTTTTTTTCCTTTGGAGGTAATAGAACTAAGAACTGAGATAGATGGATTACAAAACCAAACTCACTGCTGAAAAATCAATCTGGACTCATAGTGACCCCATAGGACAGAGTAAAACTACTCCATAGAATTTCCAAGGCTGTAATGTTTCCAGAAGTAGACTGCCACATCTTTCTCTTGTGGAGCAGTTAGTGGGTTCGAACTGCCTATCTTTGTGTTAGCAGCCGAATGCTTAACGTTTGTGCCACCAGGGCTCATACTTGGATTAGAGTGCTATAAATAACAGAACTGATATCTCCTAAAGCAGCTAGATACTGCCTAATTGTGTTTATCTGCATGAACAAAAGGGAGATCGTAAGTGACCCTGAGTAGTTACATCAAGGTTTTTACTTAGCTAAATGGTTCACCTTTTATAAGTGGATTATAAAACCACAGGGCAGAACCTTGACATCTTCATTCTGCTTTATCGCTCTGTGTGGTTAGTGCTTAATAAATAATAGGGGCAATACTGTTTAATTGATAAAAGTGGATCTTGCTACACAGAGGGTATTTAGGAACCATGAAGATTAAGTCCCAGTTGATTCTGTGTATTGTAATTGAACCATACTTCAGAAAGTTTAACTGTGGGAAATTGCTAAAATTATAAAAGCAACAAGTCATCCCCTTGTTCCCATACCAGTTTTGAGGAACACTTAAAATAATCTAAGAATAAAATCATAACTATAAGGGAAAAATTAAGCTCACATGTTTACTAAAGGGGAAAAAAAAAATCAAAAGTATAATTTAGGAGAAACTAAAGCATTGAGGAGAAACAAATGTTGGAGAGTATACAAGTTTTGAGAATTGCTTCCAGGTGCTACAAGTGAAATTAAAAGCTATTTCCAGATAATAACCCACAAGAGTTTGCAAGATGTTTGTGTTGCATAAACAAGTGTGTAGATGTGTAGGTGCCCCTGCCTGGAGACCCTCTAACACTCTGGATTTTATCTTCTCAGTACTGTGTTTCTTACCAAGCATTAACACTTTGGGAACCACCAAGATCTAAATATATGTCCTAGACACTCAGATCTCCCAACCCTGTCTCCTCCTCAGACTGAGGTCAAAATCACTGTGCTTGAGGTTAACAGTCCTCTGCTCTCTTTCTTTTTGCTTACTGTCTATGAACATCACTTTGCTCCCTTCTTGAAAACGAACTCCACTAGGCACCTACATGCTCCAAGGCATCTAATCATAGCTTCAGTTCAGGGCATTACCTCCATCTGCTTCTCTTCCTCATTGCCATAGTGATAGATGACAATATTGTTCTCAAGACCTTCATGTCTCTCCCTTCAGGACATGTCTTTCAATGGAACAACTCAGTTTTCGTTAGTGACGATTTCACTCTCTGGACATTTCAAATGCATAGGTCACATTGCATATTTTTGAGTGTACAGCGCACAACAATGAATTGGAGAGCATTAACTCCATTGCTCTTGTGTACTCAACTGTTATGGAGAGAATTGTGTCCCCCCCCCCAAAAATATACTGACATTCTAATCCCCACTACCTGTGAACATGACCTCTTTTGGAAATAGGATCTCTGAAGATATTATCAATTAAGTAAACATGAGATCATACTGGACTTGAGTGAGTCTGAATCCAATATGAGTGGTGTCCTTACAAAAGAGAAGAGACACAGAGGCACACAGGGGGAAGATGGCCATGTGAAGATGGAGGCAGAGATTGGAATAATTCATCTATAGGAGTAGAAGCCAAGTGAAGCCAAGGAGTGATTGCCAGGAACCATCAGAAGCTAGGAGGAGACAAGGAAGGATCTTCCCCTAGAACCTTCAGAGAGAGAGCATGGCCCTGCTGATGTCTTGATTTTGGACTTCTGCCTTCCAGAACTGTGAGGCAATAAAATTCTCTTGTTTTAAGTCATCCAATTTGTGATACTTTGTTTCAGCAGCCCTCAGAAACTAATACACCAACCTGTTTTAGGCTGGGTTCTCTAGAGAAGCAAAACCAATAAAACATGTAAATAATATATGTATAGAGAGAGACTTATATAAAGGAAATGGCTCATGCGGTTGTAGAGGCTGGAACGTTCCAAATCTGTGGATCAGGATAGAGGCTTCTCCTGATTCAGGTATCCGCAGGGCTGACGAACCTGAGATTAGCAGTCAGAGAACAGGGCTGCTTTTCACAGCCTACGAAGATCAACAAATCCAAAGATCGGCAGGCAAGACCGCAGGTAAGCTGCTAGCTCAAGTCCCAAGAACTGAAAGTCAGATGAACAGGAACCAGCTGCAGTATCCAGAGTGAGCAAAAGCCCATGAGCCTTGCCAGAATGTCCACTTACATTTGATGCAGGCCACAGGCCCAAGGAAACTCCGTATCAACTGACTGGCTACTCACAGCAGATCCCATCATGGAGGTGATCCCATTATATCAAATCTCATCATGGAAGTAATCACAACATTATATGACTGCCAAACTACATCATAACTGCCAAACCACTGAGAATCATGGGCCAGGCAAGTTGATACACAACCTTAAGCATCACACAATTTTATGTGAGTAATTTCCATTGTATATTAGGTTTATAGAATTAGACAAGATGCATTCTATCTTGTCTTCTCACCACATATAGAAGGCACTGGATTTTAGCCTCTGTTTTATTATGTGTTCCTTGATGGTTATTTATTCTCTCTCTTTGCAATGATTAACACGAAGAACCATTATCTCAATACAAAATGCTTCCCACATTGCACCATTCATTTTCATTTAGCCTGAATCCCATGGGTTTTGTTTTGTTGGGGAATATGAGTCCTCAGCTCTGGACTTCCTCCATCGTGTATAAAAATAATAGCTAACATTTATATAGTGCTCACTATTTATCAGACATTCTTTTAATCCAGACAACAATCCAGTGAGGAAAATACTGTAAATTTCCCCATTTTATACATGAGAAAATTGAGAGACAAGAAGGTTGATTAACTTGCCCAAGCTGATAAATGCTGGATTCATGATTCAAACTAGACCACCAGCTATAGACACCAACCTCTTGATTTCTACACTACCCTGCCTCTGATGTGGCTGATGTGGTTTATGAATACCAGAAGCTGGGAGGCTCAGATATAAAATGTGATGCCCTGGTAAAGTTTACACATCAACTTATGGAAAATAAACCAGAATGCTTGATGGAGACACCAATGGGAGAGGAGTTTTAGTATCTCATAATCACTATCAACCTCTGCCTCTTCCAACCTATACCAAATAAATATGCAATTCAAGGGAAAGAATGGCTTACTATGAAATTTATCATCAAAAGAATTTCTAGTACTCAATTCCAACAGATCGCTGCCTGAGGCTGTTGTTTATAGAAATTCCAGAGCCCTCTCTATTTGGTATACAACAATTTCAAGGGTTACAGATGGTCTCATTGCTCTAAAAATAAAGGTTTTGTGGATCTTTGAAACTCAAAACCAGGCCATCAATTGGTGTACTTTTCTTTAAAATTCTTGATAAATGGATTCATGAAAGTCACATAAAAATTGCCTTCCAAAGAGTTAGCATCTTTGATTAATATTGAATTGTGGTACTTGCCTATGTCTTCATTTGTATGACAGATTTTTAACTTATGAGGGAAACGTCTAATAACTTTTTATGTCAGTTCCTCCGTGAAAAGTTCAAAGCCCAGGCAAGGTAGCAGCAGCATTAGATTCTAGTACTGGAAAAACTGCAGAATTCATCACTTCTTTAATAACCAACTGGCATTCATCCAAGAAAAGGGAAAGTTTCCTTAGAAGAGAGTTTGATATCACAACTTATGTTTACCTCAATTAATAGCCTCTTTGGGAAACCCAGCACAAAAAAAGATTATTAGCGGGATGCTCTGATTCTTTGTTTGCTGGCCTCAAATGATAGGCTGAATTCCCCAGGTACAGAGACTGCATTTGCAGAGTGGGCATTGTAGGCCTTGAGATTATTTGCTTTCAAATATCCAAATTTTTCTATTCATGCATTATTTATAAAATATCATATTTCACAGGACTCTCAGGGACCTAGCAAGCTTCCAACTCATTGTTTGATTCCACATCATGTCAAATATTACAACTAATACATCTGCTTCTTAGTTCTAAATAAAAATGTCCTTTTTGTGTAATTTGCACTGGTAGGTAAGGAATGATATTTTCAGTTGTATGGAAGAGTGTGTTTGTGTATGTATACACATACACACAAAAAAACTTCTTACATGTTTTTATGCTGGTGTTCAGTCTGAATTGGAAGGTATATCAAACAAGAGACCTTCCCTGTTTTCTGCAGTAAAGTCCACTTTCTCTTCCTTATTAAGTATTACTAGCATATCAAAGTACAGTAAAATTATTACAAATGATTCCTGGAGGGAAACAAATGTACAGAATTAAAATTTATTATTTTTCTTCATTCAATGAATACTATAGGATATGTTCATAATAAGAGGAGCAGCCACTAGTTAAACAGGCCAATAAGGTTAAGAGTGGAAATGTCAACAGACACACTCTACTAAAGTGTTGATTGACATTAGCCAGGACATTTATACATACACATCTGATAGACCATTCCTGAAATCTGGCTTTTTCTATGCAGACCAAGTTGACAAGAAAGCCCTACAATGTACTGAAACTTAATAAAAGGATTACATTCACTTGGAAAAGATAATTGATAAATGCAGCAATTCAACTGAAAAAATGATGCCCATATTGAATATCTGCTATAGATATCTGTTAGTGTCATGAGGGATATACAGATGAAAATATCACAGTCTCTGGGCACCAGGAATTCACATTGTAATTAATCACAGCGATTAATTTGTGTCACCTTCTCTTGACTTGGGATCTTCAAACAGACTCTTGCCTCTGACCAGAACTGAATCTTCTCATGGTATTGCTAAGAGAGTTTTGTTTCCTTCTTATACTGGCCACTATTATTTTCATTGGAATTTTGTTACCTAGGGATTGGCTCTCTGGACATTCTGGGTGATGCATGCCACTTTCTTAGGCCCTGGGGGTCAGGCTTCTGCTCTCTTCTATTTCATATGTGACTTGCCTTGGGCTCTGGTTGCTGTGGAGTTTTATTCTGCCTTCTTTGGTGGGAAGAGTAGCTTCCTGTTTGGGATCTGAGATGAAACTGAATCTCTGAGCAGAGATACAGATGCTAGGACACTTTTGTAAAGTCATTAAATCTTTCCTCCATCCCACCCAAATCCCAGAAAAGGCAGATCCAGAGTCCATCCCTTTAACCATATCATATCCACCATTATGCAGACTGCTTAGTGATCTGTGACTGCTTCTCAAACTGCTTAAGCTAGAATTCTGTTAAGTAAATTTCCATTAAACTAGGTCTATCCATACATGCAGAGTCCCCAGGTGCTGCAAATTGTTAATGCGCTTGGCTGCTAACCGAAAGAAAGATTGTAGGTTTGAGTCTACCCAGAGATGCCCAGGCGAAAAAGTCTAGTGATCTACTTCTGAAAAATCAGCCACTGAGAACTCTGTGGAGCACAGTTCTACGCTAACACACATGGGGTTGCCATGAGCTGGAATTGACTCAATGGCAACTGGTTCGGTTTTTTTGGTTTATCCATACATGATGCAGTAATTACTTGGCACCTAATGCTCTCTTTCTGATTTTGCCTCAGATTGACTAAGCAAAATTCTCAAATCTAAAATAGCAACAAATGCTTGAACGGGTGCTTCTATAAAAGCAAAGTTCTTGTAGACAAAAATTATCCATCATGAATAACGTATACGTTTGTTTACATATAGCATACACCTCCCACTAAGTATAAACAAGTTACCTTTTAAGTTAGCAAGTTTAATTCAAAAGATTGGCTAAGAAATATGGAAAATATTAGTTGATTTAGTTGAATGCATTTTAAAACACAACATGCTACTAAGAATGATTTTGGAAAAGTTTTTCTATTCTTTTTAAACAATGACATTAAAAAAATGCTGGTTAACCATTCTGGCAAGTTACAGAACTCAGGTGCTTAAGAGAAGTTTTCTTTGTGGTGAATTATTTTTTTGTAACTGATGAGTAAAGAGTGAATATTTCCTAGCTTAGGAGTCAAACCTACCTCTGGATTCCTGGACTAGTAAAGGTCAAATCATTGATTCATATTTTACAACTTTTAAGCTTTGATTCATAAATCTTAAACTTCCCTAATTTCTGGTGGGTAAAGATAGCTTTAGAAACCATTTTCTTAATGATGGAAAATTTTCCTGATAAATTAGGTGTCAAAACTTGGTAAAAGTTCTTGTGTAATCCTGGAAGATAGGTGGGGCATTTAAATAAGTGTGCCCATGGAGAAGTGACAAGACCTTCGTGTATACTCTAGACTTTTGGAATTGATTTTTGAGGTAAAGCCATCCTTGAAAGGACGAGAGTACTTGAAAGTAAGCTTTATTTTATTTTTAAATCTCAAAGCAAGAAGCTGCTTGCAAAAAGATACCAGCAAGGCATACTCCTTGGTGGATAACCACAATGAGAGTGAGTCGCTGTTTTCGTGTGAGAGGATTGTCATTGTAAAATATCATCGTGCCTATTACTTAACATTTACTTGACACTTGAAAAGTCATGTCATTTGTTACTGCTTTGCGTGCAGAAGGTCTGATATCGCCAAAGGAAGTATAATCATAAAATAGGCAGAATGGACACCAGAGGAAAATGCAGTGATTCTTTATTGCTCATTTTTGATATTGTCAAAATGTGTTGATGCTTATAAAGGACTCTGCGACCAGAAACTGCCTCCCAAGGGAATAAAAGGCAGCTAAGACCACAGTGAATCATTCATCAGAATTTGTGAGGGACTCAGAAGTGCCCCTTGATTTGTACCCTTTATGGCTTTCAACATTTTTTGGTTTCTACCTGATTGTTTTTATAATGGCCCATTCTTCGTTTCCACCACCTGTCAGTTTACCGTACTGTGGTGGTTTGTGTATTGCTATGATGTGGGAAGATATACCATTGGTATTTCAAATACTAGCATGGTCACCCATGGTCGGCAGATTTCAGTGGAGCTTCCAGCTAAGACAGACTAGAAAGAAAGGTCTGGTGATCTACTTCTGAAAATTAGCCAGTGAAAACCTGACGTATCACAACAGAATATTGCTCAATACAGTGCTAGAAGATGAGTCTCTAAGTTGGTTGGAAGGCACTCAGAATACACATTGGCCACAACAATGGACTTGAGCGTACCAATAATAGCGAAGATAGTGCAGAACCAGGCAACATTTCTTTCTGTTGTACATGCGGTCTCCATGAATCAGAGCTGACTTGACGGCAACAAACTACAACAATTCTTGGTTTGACTCACTCTGGCTTTCCAGCTTCAGTGATCGGGATTTCCCTCTTACCAGAAGCTCCTATCTCAGAACTTACTCCCTGATTCGTGCTTTCTACACTCCTTACTGTGACCCACTTTTGTACTCTTCTCAAAACCCTGCTGCACCATTTACTACACCCCCCGTCCAGTTATTGGAGTATACGCAGCAGTATAGTTGTGGAGGAAGACGAGTTCTAAAACCCTCCGTAGGGAAGACAATTAAAAAATATATTTTCAAAACACAAAGAAAAGTACACAGTATTCCTTCTTATTGACAGATTCTCAGACATGATCTCCAAAATATATTTATACCTTTCTCCTAGGTAAGAGTCCCTTCTAAGAATTGTTAATAGAAAATGCTTTGAAAAGTATTACCTTGACTCATCTATGCATTAGTAGAAAATCTATAACAGGGCTGTCTTAGTTATCAAGCGCTGCTCTAACAGAAATACTATGAGTGGATGGTTTTAACAAACAGATTATTGTCTCACAGTGTAGGAGGCTAGAAGTTCAAATTCAGGGTGCCAGCTATAGGGGAAGGCTTTCTTTCTGCTGGTTCTGGGGAAGGTCTTTGTCATCAATCTTCTCCCGTTCTAGGAGCTTCTCAGCACTGTGCTCCTGGTGCTTTCTTGGTGGTATGAGTCCCCCTGTCTCTCTGCTCACTTCTTTCTTTCATATCTCAAAAGAGATTGACTCAAAACACAACCTAATCTTGTAGACTGCGTCCTGCCTCATTAACATAACTGCCTGTAATCCTGCCTCATTAACATCATAGAGGTTAGGATTTCCAACACATAGGAAAATCTCATCAGATGACAAAATGGTGGACAAACACACAATACTGGGAATCATGGCCAACGCAAGTTGACGCACATTTTTTGGGGCCACAATTCAATCCATAACAAACCAAAGAAACCAAACTTATTGCTGTCAAGTCGATTCTGACTCATAGCGACCCTGTGGGACAAAGTAGAACTGCTTTGTAAGGTTTCCAAGGAGTAGCTGGTGGATTTGAACTGCCGACCTTTTGGTTAGCAGCTGAGCTCTTAACCACTGTGCCACAAGGGCTCCAATCCATAACAAGGGTTTTGGAAAGGAACAGTGCCAAACCTGAATTCATGTTAAAACCAGCTATGTACGAAGTCTTCTCTTCATCAATAGCTTATTTAAGGCAAAGTTCTCTTTTGCTAAGTGCCTATTAAGAAAAGGTTGTTCTAGATTCTTTAAATCTGATGGGATTCTAAAAATTATAAGACACATTTTCTGCCTCTAAGGGGCTTATACTTTCTTTGGGGAGACAAGATACAGGCAGAGTAAATGAAAAACCAGAAATAAAAGATTTAAATCATATGTCACTAGTACGAAATTCGGCATCCTATAGTCAGGATTTATTTTTTCTGAAGGTCAAGCAACAACTCCTTTTGTCCCTTGTGCTTAGTCATAAAATTAAGCCACTAATTTTATTTTAGATTTTTGGGATGAAACTATTAAACTGTACATAAAGGGTTGTAGTTGACTTTTTAAATTTCAGCTAGTGAGTTAGTTAACCCACCTGCTTTTCAAACTTGGAATTTTTATCATTTGTGTGTGTGTGTGTGTGAATGACTAACACGTAGATCTGAAATAAAAAACCATTGCTATTACAGAAGTGTTTTAATAACACTTATTATGCTATTGAATGTCTTAGTCACCTAGTGCTGCTGTAACAGAAATATCACAAGTGGATGGCTTTAACAAAGAGAAGTTGATTCTCTCACAGTCCAGTAGGCTACAAGTCCGAGGCAACAGCTCCTTATATTTACATGTATAAGCAGCTAACCACATTTTCCCTAAAAACTAGAGCCAACCCTCAAATGCCATATGGCAAATCCCTGCACCCACTCACAAGAAAGCAGGGACAAATGTATTTAGAAAACTCTCAGTTTTTCTAATGAGATATGTGACTGCAGCCCTCTGAGGGAGGAAGACAATCACTCAGCTCCCACAAAAACTGCATTATGTCATTAGGGAAAAAACAAAAACACACCCCAAACTCCCACACAACTAGTAAGCTGGGAGTAAATTGAACATTCTAAATTATTACAGGAACTTGACACAAAGAATTGATCCTGGCTAAGCTTTCGGGATATGCAAACAAACTAGATAAGAAAGTGTAAACAACCTCGTCAATCAGATATCAGCCAGCATCGCCAAATGAGCAGAGCGCCCATCCCTCAGAGAACTTATCTCAGCGCCAGGGAAAGGTCGCGGAAGATTTCATGCATGCCTAGCACACAGTCCCTTACATATATCCACTCTTGACTGGGTTAGTAATTTTCACTCTACCTGACAGAAATAACAAGGAAAGACTTAAAAAAAAAGAAAGTCAACTTTAAAAACTACCAACGATAATCATAAAAACCAAGAGCGAGGCAAGGTTTGGATTAGAAACTTGAGATTTCATTGTGGGGGGTCCCTTGTCCTTCAAATCATAATAGAAAGAGAAACGAAAACTAGAAGTTCAGAGGATGAACACCTATGTCAGTACCATTGCACTGAACGCCGTCATCTTGCTTTGTAGCAAATTCACCAAGCATGGTGCCGCTAGGAAAAATTGTGATAATCAAGAGGCTGAGTCATTCATTTGCTGTAAACCTCCTGTGTGCCAGACAATGTCATGGACATGGGAGACTGAGATAAATATGACAAGTCCTTGTTTAAAAGGAACTCATAGTTTTTTTGGGAGACATAAGTAAACAGATAAATTATAATACCATGCTGTAAGATCTATGATACGTGTAAGAAAAAAAGTGGGATCCTGAAAGATTTGGAAGGGCCTTCTGAGTCTTGAAGAAATATGGAATTATTTTTAGAAGAGTTTTAGTTTAATTGTATTTTATTATATGAAACATATGATAATTCCTTTTTAACTGTGCCTTAACGAGGATGAATAAGTAAAAATTTGCTCTATTTGAGTGAAGGATTCCTCTTCCTGTTCTTTAAGCTGATCTGATTACTTTGCATCCTTATGAGGGTTTGTTACTTCTGATTGTGCTCAAAAGCTAGGCCCAATTTTTAATTTGACCAGCCGATTTGTAAATGATGATTTTCTTGCTCTGAATGGACATTCTGCAAGAATGGAGGTACGGTCCTGTGCCACTGATGTGTAGACTCCACAATCCATCCTCTCCATCAACTTATCTTTTCTTCTATGAATTTAAATATAGTTAGGTGTCATCAGGAGGAAGCACGCTGTTGAATAAAAAGACCTTCGGTGAAAGTCCATGGGCGCAGCCCTGATCATCAGTGGGCTATCCTGCCGCAGGTATACCTGCCTGTATTGCAGACTCTCTATGCCACTTTACTTGAGAGATGACTGTGGCCACTGGAACTCATGGTGAATCTCAGGGAATGGCTACACATTCCTCTCGAAGTACCAGCTTTGGAAAACTCTCCATTGACAAGTGCTCTTGATAAGGTCTGACACAGGGACTGAGTACTGACAATGACACATCAGAAGCTCATTCTAGAAAGGGTACTTCTAAAGAGCTCTTCACAGTGAGGCTGTGGAGAGGTGATAGTCTTTGTAGTTGGGAAAAAAATGCAGGATAAGCAGGCATTCCTATTTGAAGACACTGTCCTTATACATTTGTTTAAAATAACATTGTGTTTAATGTGTTAGAAATCTTTTGGAAGAAAGTCATATGCCTAAAATGAGAGGGTCAGAAATAGAATACGTCTGAAACTCTTCTTGGTGATTTGTTCAGTAGAGGCAAGGATGAGTAGAAGAAATTGTCTTTGCCCTTTGGTCAGGGTATTGAAAAAAGGAAATAGCTTCTTTTTTTCATCTTAGACCCACAAGTTCTTCCTTGAATGCTATGGCACAAGTTGCTATTTCCCTGTGGTGCTAAAAACCAATTCTATGAACGTTAGTGTGGTCCCTATATGATGAGTGAGAAAGGGTTAATGTTTTTTGTCCGCTGGCCTTAAGACAACAGTTCCGACCCAGGGATGGGTGGTCACCGTCACGGCGTTGTCAGATGGTTTTTGAGGTGAAAAATGGAAATATAGTCTGTGCCTTGGTTTAGAAGCCACACGACTTTCAAAATCATATGTCAGAGATGTATGGCTTCTCCTACAGAAAGAAGAGAAAAAAGCTGTTTTTTTCTCGTGGAAGTAAAACAATTTCCCACTAATAAGCGGGTTTGAAGTAAAAGAATAACTGGTAAAGTAAAGGAGAATTTTAACAGCAGCAATGGTGTCCCTGGGTGGTGCAAATCATTAATGTGCTCAAGCTAATGGAAAGGTTAGCAGTTCAAATTCACTCTGAGGTGCCTCCGAAGAAAGGCCTGGTGATCTGCTTCTGAAAAATCAGCCGTTGTAAACCCTATGGAGCACAGTTCTACTCTGACACACATGGGTATGTGTGTCCTGGTGACCCAGAATCTACTCGATGGCAACTGGTTTTAGTTTTAGCTTATCTTATTACAATGTATTAAGTAAACTCAGAGAGTCTAAATCTCTACAGCCAGTAAAGCAAAGACCAGCTCTGATTGCAGAAGAGGGCACTGTGGTCAGGAGAGAAGAAGATGGCATACAAGACGTGAAGAGCCAAAAGGAGAACGAGGTCTTTGTGCCAACTGTCTTTGGTTGGACAGAGATCACACATTCCAGTGAGGATGTGCTGTTGATTAAAACAACCACCATGCCTCTGTGGTTCAGGCATAAATATTACATGAACACAAATCTGTTTTTAAATGAATTGTTTTCTAACTGCATATTTATTTTATTCATAATATTTTGGCTCTTCTCAACTAATTTCTTTGCTTCTAAAGCCTCCTCTATTGAAGAATGTTTCTAGAAACAGAAAAATCTCAATCAGGGTGCAATTAACTAATCATGTGAAGGTCACCGTTGTGGAATCCAAGTAGGATTATTTCCGTCTAAGACATTCAGACCACTCGTTCCATGAACCCACCCCAAAATTCGATATAAACACCAATTATTCCTATGCAGGAAGCAACAGGAACCAAAAGGTAGCATTAAGGTTTAAGCACTCTCTTATTTCTGAATCCACACTTTTTTTTGTTGTTGTAAACTTCATACTCTTTGCACACAGTTGATGTTGTCTTTGCATATTCCAGAGCCCCAGTTTAGAGTAGACAACATGATTGCTGCTTAACAAACTCTTGCTGAATGACGGTGAATTTGGGGGGAAACCGATCTATTGTAGGATATGGCAAAGTTGAAATAGGATGCAAAACCCAACTTGGGCTCACTAGTACTAGAGCACGTTTCTCTTGCTGTTATCTTCTTTGAAGAGAAAAAACGAGCCCACAAAATTTTATATTATCAGATGTATTCCTTGAATAGTTTATATTTGTGGAAAACAAATAGAGTGCAGATCTCCTTTGAAAAGACATCCCCTAAGTAGTCAGCGATTTTTCCTTCTGTGGATGAAGTCATACATAATGAATGTTCTCTGATGGCTGTAGAAGTTGTGTGGCTAAAATTAATGTTATACAGCCCAGTGGAGTTCATTTAATCAAGTCTATCGCGGCGGTATTGACTGTAAAATCTAATGAAGTGATACTAAACATAGTTGATTTGAGATTGGAGTGGGAGTGTTCAAAGACATGTTTGATATCATTTGTAACCTAAAATATGGTTAAGGACAAAGGCGCAAAAATTTAAGACAATGGAAAAGCTTCTTGTTTTCTGGAATCACTGAATTTTGAAAGTAGATATCCACTATTTTTTCATTTTGGCAAAATTCTGAAAGAAACTTCGATATCTGTTTGCTGTCAATGTAAACAGGGAAATTTCATTTTCTGAAGAGTTACAAACAAACTTGAACCTTCAGGGGCTTATGCGAGGTTTGAAAAACAAGCTCTTAGAAAATCTGTCTGCCATTACTGGGCATTTAGGCATAAAATGAAATAAATGACATACTACTTTTCATTAATATGGTTAATGCAAAGAGTAAGAGTTGAAATGAGTGCATGCATGTTGTAGAGAGGAGAGGAAGAGGAAAGGATTGTGAGAACTATTATCAAAAGATTTAAGAAAAAAATTGGAAGTTCTCCAGCAATAAGACAAAGAACAAAACAAAAATGTTAAAAAAGCAGCAAGTACTTTTTATAGATGTATTAGGAGAAAATATATGGTGCGATAGTGTGGAGTCAGGATAAAAGTCTTCAGTCTCGTAGTAATGCTAGTTTGAACCTTTAGGAGTAAACAGCCTTGGCAGAAATGTGAACAATAAACTGGATCTCTGCAGAAAGAAAATGCTGAGAGTAAAATTAAGGTAATAGAATGAGGGACATGGAATAAAATGACTCAATACATTGAAATGTAAAGCAGTTATCTGCAAATATTCAGTATTTGAAATAGGTAGCTTGGAAAGTTTCACTGAAGGAGAGAAGAAATTCGGGAGCTAATATCAGCATGGAATGTGATAGTTTATTTCCATGTTAGTAAAGGATGCTTATAGCCTTGACATCCAAGTCCATTAATATAAATGAAATTGCACAAGAATTTGCAGAGACTAGAAAAGAACGAGGAAGAATGAAGAGCTCAGAGACAAAATTCCTCCATCTTCCTAAGCCAAAATTTCTCTGGTAAAAAAGCTTTCTTCATTTAGTTTATCATGAATTAGGATAAAGATACATGTGCCTTTTTTTTCTCCCTATTCTTTGAAATAGTCAAACATCCAAATCACCTATCCAGATCTCATTTATATTTGTATCGGAAGAGATCTGGCTGTTTAAAGCAAAAATAAGATCTCACGCCTTGATTGAGATGTCAATATGTGTTCACATTACTGAGCCAGACAGAGCTGAGGGTGCTGGGGGAGGATACCAGTTGCTGTTGAGTAGATTCTGACTCGTGGCGACTCAGTGTGTGTCAGAGCAGAACTATGATCCATAAGGTTTTCAGTGGCTGATTTTTTGGAAGTAGATTGCCAGACCTGTCTTCTGAAGCACCTCAGGGTGGGCTCGAACCTCCAACCTTTTGGTTAGCAGCCAAGTGCGTTAATCATTTGCACTACCCAGGGACTCCTGGGGCAGGATTAAAAAAAAAAACCAAACTGTTGTCGTTGAGTCATTTCCGACTCACAGGGACCCTATAGGACAGAGTAAAACTGCCCCATAGTGTTTCCAAGGAGCGGCTGGTGGATTCAAACTGCCGACCATTTGGTTAGCAGCCGTTAAACCACTCTAAACCACTGCACGACCAGGGCTTCAATAAGTGGTAGCAGACGGATCTTCGGGAAACTTACTGGGCTTGCCTAATGTCTTTTCTTTGTATTTTTAGTTTTGTTTGTTTTTGTTTCTACGACGTCAAACTCACACTGCTTTAGCCCAAACTATTTGTCAGTTTTCAGCAATAAACAAATGAGTCAAACAGTTGGGGGAAGGGATAGCTTTTAATTTTATTGACCTTATATCTTTTATTTGAAATCTCATCGATTTAACATAATTTTAAATGTATAACATTTGATCTTTTGAATTCTAGTTTTTGTTTTTAACTTTTCATTATCTTTTAGTGTATAGATTTAGTGTTAAATATCCTAATGTTTTGAATGCATTGCTTTTACTCTTATTTTCTCATTTATTTTATTGATTTCTGATTTGCTTTTATAATGGCAAGAAGCACGGCCTGGGGAGCAGCGGAGAGAACACTCTCCCTGTTAATCAGGGAGATCTGGATCTTTTTTTTTTTCTTTCCAGCTGAACCTATGGGTGCTTCTTAATGTCTTTCCCAGAACTTTAAGGGACGTCCCAAAAGCCTCATTCCAAAAGACTAAGGAGACCCACAGCTTACTTCCCCCAGGGCTATAATTCTTGAGAGGACCACGTAAATGGTTGGCATCTTACACTATCCTATATATGTCTTCTGCTTTTAAGATTTCTAAATTTCTCTTTCTCTACCTCTCTCTGGACACACACACACACACACACCCCCACACCCACACAACCACAACCACAAGTTGCTCTCCCTTGAAGACACTGCTTCCTGTGAAGCCCTCTCAGGCACTGTCTGTTTTTCTTCTATAGCCCTCAAACCCTGGGGCCAGAATGTGAGAAAGCCAGCCTCCTGCATTTTCCTCTTTGTCCTTTCTGACCCCTGCTCCCATTTTGATGCTCACTCCATCAGATCTTATTACCTACAATGTCTTTGTTTGCTGTCTTCTACCTGCCCTGGTATCAGTTTCCCTCTTATTGGGACAATATTTTTTTTCTTTTTGCTTCTGGCTCATCGTCACTCTCTCCAATGATACTGTTGCCTTAATTCTTGGTTGTAGGACCAAGCTACATAATTTGTGGGGCCCAGTGCAAAATGAAAATGCAAGGTGTTCCTTGTTCAAAAATGATGAAGAATTTCAAGAGGGCCACTACAGAACATTAAACTAAGCATGAGGTTCTTCTGAGCATGAGATCACACGCCTGTGAAGCTGGCCCTGCTTGATTGGGAACCATTATTCTTCTTCCCTCTCATTTTTATGGATGAGGGAGCCTCTGACCTCTGTGATGGGGAGTATTGGAGGGAATCCTTCCTACTTCTCTATCTGCCCTTTGTACTTTCTCTTCCCCAGAGAGGGAGGAGTAGTTGAGCTGATTAGTAAGAGTTTGACGTCCACTGGACCCCATATCATCAGTGAGTGGGGTTTACGTGCTAAAGGTGACTGCTCTTCCCTCTTCCTTGATGGACAGAGACTTGAACCTGATTACAGGTTCTTATGGGTGCTTATGGTAAGGCTCAGGGAAATCATCTTTCACTTCCAGTTTTCATGCAATAAACCAGATCTTCACTCATTGTCTCAACTTTTCAGGCCAATAATTTGGGCCTAACATCCTTATATTAATTTCCTAAAACCAGTTGCCATTGGGTCAATACTGACTCATGGTATCCCCGTGTATGTCAGAGTAGAACTGCGCTCCATAGGGCTTTCAGTGGTTGATTTTTCAGAAGTAGATCAGCAGGCGTTTCTTCTGAGGCACCTCTGGGTGACTCAAACCTCCAATCTTTCATGTAGCAGCTGAGCACATTAACCGTTTTCACCACCAAGGAACTTCATTAGTTTTCTAGGGCTGCCATAACAAAGTACCTCAAACTAAATTTCTTATAAGAGCTGAGAATTATTGTCTCGTGGTTCTGGAAGCTAGCTAACATCAGCAGGACCTGAAGGCTCTAGGGGAAGATCCTTTCTTGTCTCTCCTGAGGCTTTCTTTGGCTCGCAGCTGCAGCCTAACTCTTGGCACACAGCCGTCTTCCCCCTGTCTATCTCTCACTGTCTCTTCTCTTTTATAGGACACCACACACGGGGTCGCCATGAGTAGGAATTGACTCCATGGCAACTAACAACAACAACTCAGATTAGATTAGTACCCACCCTATCGTGGGGCCTGCCCATGAGTTAAGGACCTCATGTTAACTGATCACATCTTCAAAGACCCTATTTCCAAATAAAGTAACAGGGGTTAGGATTTCAACATACATTTTAGAGGATACAATTCAATCTGTAACAATCCTCAATTTAGTGGAGCGAGGCCATGATACCCCACCTTTGTCCACAGCTTAAGCCCTGTTTGTCAACACCATCTACCCAGCAATCCTGTACATTGACAGCTACTGGATACTCACCTAATCCACAAATGAAGCTGACACTTCCATCCTCACATGGCTCCTACCTCTTTGTATTTTCTGTTAATTATTAAAACATGAAAATCTGTAATATGATCCTTTCAGTCTTGATTTCTCAGTGATGAGGTATTGTCCTGGAGCATGGCCGAACAGTTCCCCAATTGCTGTTTTTATTTTTATTTTTTTCCTCTCTAATATTTTTCTTTAAGAGACTAGAATTTGAAAAACAACTGTGTCTGCCCACATGTACAGTTTTAGACCTCCCTATCTCTGACTGGCAGGGAAAACAATTTTGGCAGAGGTGAGCATGGGTTGACCTACTTTGTTTCTGACAACCTCAGGGAAGAAAAAACATGACTGATAATAAGCGATGGTTGCTTCAGGGCCGGCCCAGCTGACAGCCTCCATCCAGCATGACTTTGGTCTCAGGGTATTTTTTGACAAGTAATATTCTCTGGGTAAGCAGGGAGGACTATCCCAGCAGCTGTTCTTTCAAAAGTAAAGAAATGTTCTCTGCTATCATTCTCTGATACTCTAATGTATGTTCTCTGTCTACACTGAGAGACTTCCAAGAATCTACCCAGTGAAATGTATTATATTTACTTGCAGGGTGTTATTGAGGTTCATCATATTACAGGTGGTCCTCTTTATGGGAACACAGGTAATTTCTTTCTGGTATTATAATTACTAATAGTTGTATTCCTTATGAACGTCATATTTCTTTTTCTTTTTTTTTTTAAATATTATGGTAGCTGATTGCCTCTTTGCACTGGCTACAAGAAAGCAAAGCTCCAAAATGTGTATCCCATCTCTAGTAACTTTAAGGGCTCTACATTGTGTAAGCTGACTTAGTTCTGACTTTATTTTACCTTTTTCTCCTCTTATTTCTTCCCTTTTCTCATTCTTAGCTGCGAATTTTAGATTTTATACTATCTGGTACTGCATTACAACAAGTCACTTTAAATCCTTGCTGGAATCGGGAAAGGTGTGTACAAATAAATAGAAAAGGAATTATTTAAACACAGCAAAAGATCATTTGATCTGTATACACAGTCTAGCCAAAGAATTTAAATCTCAAAGATTTAAAATCATGTAGATATGGGATGAGACACTGAAAATTCAAATCTTTAGTCCCAGGCTCCATTACTTGTCGTATCTGTGGGCTTGTAAATATCTCATAAATACAGATTTCTGCCCTGAAAAAAAAATTAGGAATTTGACCTGATGTTCAGAGGTAATGTGAGGACTAATTTGTTCATGTGCAGTATAAATTTTAAAGCTTAAATTCATGGAAAGGAAATTAGGAATGTTAACTGCTTCTTTGGGAGAGAGGCAGGCTGGCACTCTATGCAAAATCCACAAGGTGAATATTAAATCTACCCCAGTCAGGGTCCCTCAACCATAATACACATCATTCACCCCCAGCTAAAGCCATCTTGGAATTACTGACCTAATTAAAAATTTACAATGATTTTCCCTGTAGTATTTCCTTCTTAATTTTTAGCTTTACTTCAAAGCTATTATTTAACAACATAAAAATGCACCCCCTGATTCTCACCACCCTAGTTAAATATACAGATGTTCACCAACATTTTGTCTCAAGCTATTCCTTTTCGATGAGCTGTCAACCAGAGACCCTCTCTGTTCCAAGTGAAACTGAGTCATTATTGTTGATTCTCCAGGTTTTCTTTCATCTCATGAGCTCCAGGGCATTAAGATAATGATTCTGCTTCCATCTTTCCAGAAGAGTTGTGATGTCCACTCTTTTTCACTTAGCATTTAAATTTTTGACTGCATAAACTGTTTAACCCGTTCAACTCCTGGTAGCTTAGCTCAGCAAGGGTAAGTCAAGTCTGTTTAAAACATAACACACAGAAACCAGGACAGTAGACATCATACATCCAGTAGGTTCTTTCCCTCAGTAGGACTAATATCCATGTTTATACATTAATTGATTGTGTATTAACAAAGTTCCTGTAAAGTGAATTAAGGACTAGATTTTCTCATTTATCAGAGTCAGCAAGAGGCTTAGGTGAGAATCAGAAAATCTTGGAAGGGTCAGAAATGATAGTTCTATTTTGCTTGTGTATTCAATAACTCAACCAACTGAAGACAGCTTCATTTGAACTAGTTGGTTTACGGGGACAGTACCTTGTAAACAGCAGCCATTTAACATGCGGACTTTAAAGATATTTAGAAAAGCAGAAAGACCCAATCTGTATACCTCTGTTATTTCTCCAAAGATCTTCAGCACTCTACTATCTTCAGTTTACAAGGACGGAAATAAACATCTCCAAATTGTACTGATTTATTTAATAAATTAAACCAATTACTACAATATTTTCAGTGATGTTCCCATCAAGGATCTCATAATACATTCTAGTATGATGCTTAATTTGATTCAATATGCTGTGGTTTGTTTGGTCATCCACTATACACAACCTCAATGAATATGTGTTTCAATAAGTTTAGAGGAAGGATACAAGTATTGGGAGGCAATTTAACTGGCTTTGGAGTCAGACATGCTATCACTGGGTAGCTATGTTGACTTTGGGCAAGTGACTTTGTTCTTAGCTTCATTTTCCTTACCTGTAAAATGTGATTATTTTTATATTCCAAAGCTGTAGTAAGGTTTAAAGGAGATGAAATATGTAAAACACTTAGCATAGCATTTGGCATATTATGTGAACTCAGTAATATTATTCATCTTAGTTTACTAAAGAAAAATGTTATGCAAAAACCAGTTGTGCAACTGGTTAATCTTTATTATAATATTTCTACATGCCATTTCAATTATATGTTTGTTGCTCAAATGTTACTATGAAAATCTATAGTTGTCGCTGTTAAGTAATTGGGATACAGCAGCCGTAATATAACAAATTTCCCTCCAGGAGCTAAGTTGAAAATATCATCAATGTTGAAGTGATCATCTTATATAAATCCCCTTGTGCACATGAATGTTTGTACTATTTTACACACCTACTAGCAGTATATGAGAATTCTGGCGATACTGCATCTTTGTCAACACTTGCTATTAGCAGACTTTTTAATTTTAGTCATTCTGGTGTACAGTGGTGTATCATTGTGGTTTTAATTTGCACTTCTTGGATGAGTATGAGATTAAGCATGGTTTTATGTGTTCATTGGCCATTTGGATATCCTGTTTTGTAAAGCTTTTAAATTGAGTTGTCTGTCTTGGATGACTTCCCTTATATGTTCTGGATAGAAATTTTTGGACAGTTATAAATATTACAAATATCTTCTTCCACTCTGTGGTTTACCTTTTGTCTCTCTAAATGGTATTTCTTAAAAAATAGAAGTTCCTAATTTCAACAGAGACCAAGTTATCTATATTTTCTTGTCTGGCTAGTGTTTTTCTGCGGAGTTTCAGGAATCTTTGCCTATTCCATGGTCATGAAAATATTCTTTTTCTATATTATTGCCCCAAAGCTTTATTATGTTACCTTTTACATTCAGAGCTATAATTCATATGGAATGGTATAGTGTGAGGTGGGGGGGGGGTCTAGATTCAATTTTTCCTTATGTGCACATACAATTGACCCAGTCCTACGCTGTCTTAATTACAGCTTTGTAATAAGTTTTGTTATCTGGAAGTGTAAAGTTCCAACTTTGTTTTTCTTCTTCATGAAAGAATATTGTCTTGGATATTCTTGGCCATTGTCATTTCCATATGAGTTTTTAGAATTAATTTATCAATTTCCACAAAATATCTTTCGGGATTTTGATCGAGATTATACTGAATCTATATATAAATTTGAAGATAATTGGCATTATGACAATATTAAGTATTCCAATCCATGGACATGATATAGCCTTCTATTTATTTAGGTCTCCTATAAATTTTGAAATAACATATTATAGTTGTTTGCAGAGAAGTCTAGTAGATTTATTGCTAGACTTATTCATAGGTAATTGATGCTATTGTAAATATTATTTTTTAAATTTCACTTTCTATTTATTTCTTGCTTGCATATAGAAATACAATTGAGTTTTATATACTGACTTAGTATCCAATGACCTTGCTAAATTAATTTATTAAGTCTAATAATTTACCTGATGATTCCTTTGAATTTTCTATATATACGATCATGTTGTCTGTAAATAATAGCAATTATATTTCTTTCTTTTTAGCAGCATTAATGCCTTGCTAAAACTGTCATTACAATGCTAACTAGAAATGGTAATAGCTATCAGCTTCATCTCATTGTTATACAGATTTCTATGTGTCAGCATTAAATATGATACAGTAAAACCTGGGAAAGCTGGAATCTGTGTAATGCAGAAACCTGTTAGAGAAGGAAAACTGAAATATTTTCCACTAAAAGCAGCGATAGAAAATTGGTAAGACTTCACCCTGTCAAAGGCAGAAAACTGGCAAGACCCAGAAAAACAAAGTAGTCCCATCGGGTTCCGGCTCTCACAGGTATCACTGTATTTGTTTTCTTTCGTAGCTACTCTTGATCAGATTAAGGATATTCTCTTCTATTTTTAGTTTACTAAGAACTTTTATTATGAATAGATGTGCAAGTTTACAAGATGTTTTCTCTGCATCTATGAACTTAATCACATGGTTTTTCTCCTGTATTTTGTTAATATGGTGAATTACATTGATTTATTGCCTAATGTAAACCCCAAACTTTTATTACCAGAATAAATCCAACTTGATCATGATGCATTATCATTTTTATTTATTGCTAGATTCATTTTGCTAACATTTTGTTTCAGATTTTTCTATCTTTGTTCAAGAGAGAGAATGGCCTTTAAAACTTCCTTTCTTGTATGTCCTTGTCAGTTTTTGGTGTTAAGATCTCTCTGGATTAAAAAAATAAGTTGGGAAGTATTTTATGCTCTTATGATGTGGAAGAATTAATGAAGATTGGTGTTATTTTTCTTTAAATACTAGGAAAAATTTGTTGGTTCCAGAGGTTTCTTTGCAAGTATATTCACTTTTGGGATGTGCATTTTCTTATTTATTTTATCTTTGACACAAATCTATTATCAATTAAAGAAAGCAGAGGATTCATAAACATATAGCAGGTATAAAATGTTTAAGGTAAAAATGAGTGGAGATATTTCTAGAACTTGCTTATGAATATTTATGTACATACGTCTGTATACATTTATTCATGAATTTACGGATTTACTCAATCAAAATTTGAACATCCACTATATGCAGGCTATGAAGGATTGTTGATGATTTTTGATCAAGGGTGTGAAGTGTATGAGTGATATTTTATGTAGGTTAATTTGGCAGTGATGGATGCAAAGAATGGAAAGGCAAAAATTGGAAGCAAAGGACCGTGGGAGCCTATTACGATATCCCAGACATAAAGTACTAGGCACTTGACTTAAGATGAAAATTGTAGAAATAATTAGGCAAGGAGGACTTTGGTCAAGGAAGAAGGAACAGGCTTGTTGGCTGATTGAAAGTCAAGGGTGAGGAATGAGGAGAGATTCCAACTTGACAAGAAATTTTTACTCTGGGTGATAAGAAACCAAGAAAGTAGAAAAGACACGAAGAAATGTTAATAAGAACATACATTTCTTAATTTTCATGAAGTTGATAATGTTTGTCAAGCTCCCTTTTTTGCTTTCCCTTGCTGTTTAGTTTTACTTCAGGACTTTAGTATCAGGCCTGGATGCTCAGACTCAGAACCTGGGTCACTGACATGCAGCATGGAAACTGCACATTTTAATCAAAGGCAGGTGGGCAAGACTCTGTTAAAAGGCAATTACCATTTTAACTGTCATCTACTCTGATGGTATTTAATTCTGAGCTTCACAGGCAGAAATCATTAATAGCTTATCTCCCTCACATGTCTGTGCAAAGGAAGAAAAACTGATAAAATTTTAAAATTGTGGTGGGCTAATTATAGCAACTAAGTTTGGAATAGGTAATTAAAATTCACATAACAGAACAAACATATCAAAATGTAATTGCAAATGGGGGAGATTATGTCAAAAAAAAATCTATTTGTCCAGAACATAGTATAATAACCAGAAAGAATAATAAAGAGTAATTGACTTAGGCTATATTCAATATCAAAATCTGAAGCATAAATATTGACAAACGACAAAGTCATACCTATATTTTGTGTTCCTCAGTGTGCAATACAGTTTGATACTAGCTGTTGAAAAAGTGATTCATCACTGCGCTTTTTGAAGCTGTGAGACCAATATGTAATGAGAAAAGTCACAAAGAGTTGGTCTGTAAAATCTTAATGAACCACCTGTACAGTAATGACCATTTTCTAGTTTTCTGGCCTCTATTACTCCTGTTCTAAGTGACAGCTACTCTCTCTTCAGTGACTTAATTTCTGTCTTTCAACCTTGCTGACTGACTACAAGACAGCACAAGAGTCTACTGTCCTCCACAGGATATTTTCATAAATGAACTTATATGAAAATTATAAGAGCTTCCGTTTATTCAGGAAGCCCTGGGTGATGCAAAAGGTTAATGTGCTCAGCTGCTAACTGAAAGGTTGGCAGTTGGAGTCCACACAAAGGCACCTCAGAAGAAAGGC
>NW_004444005.1:574577-607431 GCF_000243295.1 Trichechus manatus latirostris | reverse complement strand
AAAAATCAGCCATTGAAAACCGTATGGAGCACAGTTCTACTCTGACGCACATGGGGTCACCATGAGTTGGAGTCAACTCCACAGCAACTGTTTTTTTTTTTTTTTATTTTTATTTTTTCTGGTTCTATTTGTTCAGGGCTTACTATGGGCCTAGTACCCTGCATAGTCATTTCATTTAGTCCCGAGAGATAACTGGTAGTGCTGCTTTATGACCCTGGGGTGTATTACAAGTGGGAATGAAGAGTATTTTCTTCTCCCTGGAGAGTGCAGTGGAGGAGAATCCACTTTCTATGGATGCAGGTAAGGAAGTTGAGGCATGGCAAGCCTCCATGATCATTGGAATGTAGCAGAGACGAGATGGAAACCAGAGTCTTCTCAACTCCAGAGCTGTGTTCTCACTATTGTTATTTACATGCCATACTGTCCCTCTAAATGGTCAGTTTTTAAAGTTTACATTTATTTATCTCATCTTCTTAATAAGTTTATAGGTTTCCTGAGCACAGGACCATATCTTATTCATCTTTTATAAAGTAGGGGTGTTGGTTGTAGGTCTTAGAAAGTTAAGATCCAGTCTGTATACTTCTTGTGAATTCAGAAATGTTGGTCATATCTAGAGGAATAGGAGAGTGGCTCCTGGTGGTATCTATGAGCACGAGATGCCAAGAAGACTCTTGAGAAGGATCTCATTCTAGGAAAAGGGAGGATGAAGGTCCATAAGCTTGGTCCAAGGGCAATGATAAACCTGCAAAGTGGAGAAACTATCTTGAGTATGGCAAGGGCTGTGTTATTCAGATCGTTTCTAACTCAGTACTTCTCAGGGCCACTTATCTCTTTCCAGAAAGCTCTGAGGGGAGAAAATTGTAACAAAGTTACAGTGTCATTCAAATTTCTGAGAAACTTGAAGGCATAGGGCAATGATGATGATAATGATGAAGACAATAGCAATAATAATAATAGTTGTTGTCAGTTTTCCTCCTTTGTAAAATGGAAATAATAACATCTTATAGAGTTTTAATCAGAATAAAATGTATATAAAATGTCTAGCACATAACCTGGGACATAATAAGCATGTAAATGTTAACTAAAATTAATAGGTATGTACAACTTGCTAAACATTTACATATATTACCTCATTTAATCCTCAAAACATCCCTGTAGAATAGATGGTTAGTAACTAACAGGTTGGTCATTCAACCAACCTTTGGATTGTTACAGATTGAATTGTGTCCCCCCAAAATGTGTATTAACTTGGCTAGGCCATGATTCTCAGTATTGTGTGATGGTCTTCCAATTTGTGATCTGAAATAATTTTCCTATGTATTGTAAATCCTAATCTCTGCCTATGGCTAATGAGGTAAGATTAGGTTGTGTTAAAGAGGATTAGGGTAGGATATGACACCCTTACTCAGGTCACAGCCCTGATCTGATGTAAGAGTTTTCCTGGGATGTGGTCTGCATCACCTTTTATTTTACAAGGAAAGAGAAGCAAGTAGATTGAGGAGGACCTCATGCCACCAAGAAAGAAGCTTTGGGAGTGAAGCATGTCCTTCGGACCCAGGGTCCCTGTGCTGAGAAGCTCCTAGACCAGGGGAAGATAGATAACAAGGAACTTCCTCCAGAACCAACACAGAGAGAAAGCATTCCCTTGGAGCTGGTGCCCTGAATTTGGACTTCTAACCTCCTAGACTGTGAGAGAATAAATTTCTGTTTGTTAAAGTCATCCACTTGTGGTATTTCTGTTATAGCAACAGTAGGTAACTAAGACACATGGGCACCTTGGAGGAAAGGACTGGTGATCTATTTCTAAAAAATCAGCCATTGAAAACCCTATGGAGCAGAGTTCTCTTCTGACACACAGGGGGTCACCATGAGTCAGAGTTGAAGGCAACTGGTGTGTGTGTGTGTGTGTGTGTGTGTGTGTGTGTGTATGTGTATTAGGAGATGGGGCCATAAAGGTAATGGAAGCTGGATCATGCAGGAGCTTCTAGGCCCCTGCAAGGGCTTTAACTCTTACTCTGAGTGAGATTTGAAGCTGTTGGAGAATTCTTATCAGAAGGGTATGGTCCCACCTAAGTTTTAAAAGGACCACTGTGGCTACTGAATTGGTAATAGATGGATACACACCCTTACCGTACTGATACATAATAACATAATCTTCAATGCATAATTTTGTTCAACAAATACATATTAATAAACTTTAATGTGCCATGCATTGTGGTAGGAGCTGGGGTACCATGATCAGCAAGTTCAATGCCAGCTCCACCAGTGAGGTTTAATTTATGACAGGAGAGCATTGTCCTCAGGGTATGGCACAGAAGGCATGGAGCCCTCATAGGCTTTGGGGATGTGGGATAGAGACTCAATTGGTAAGGCTCTACAGAGGTAAATCAAATACAGTACCAAAGCTATTAGAATTTTCTGGAAAAAATATACTCCCCCCCTCTCTCTATATAAATATCAATAATGAATACTTAAAATGTTAAGCAACAAATTTCTAAATTGTGTCAAATTTGAATAATAGCTCCACTTAGCAAATCACTGGTGCTTAATGAAGTGAACTGGAAAACTTACAGACTTCTCACATGATTGTTGTTAGGAAATTATGACATAGGAATAGCTAAAGAATAGAAATAAAATATCTTAGTTATCCCATCAGGTGGTACAGAAGCACTTCTATAGCATTACACAGCTGCTATTATCATCATTCAGGTTTACTCTGCAATTACCTAATTGTGTGATTTCTACTCTTTCAGTAATCTTACAAGATTTTATCATGCAAGTTTTCCCTGCCTAAGCCATTGAGATAATTATTATGTCTCAATATATAGACATGTGTAATAGCAGACTCATCATCACTCCTCTCCCCCCCGCCCCCACCTATTTTTGGAGTTGCTTTACAGATATGTCCTTTTATTCTCTCTGCTATAAAATCTTTATTTTTAGTCCCAAGAATAAAGGGCTTCATTAACTATTTTGTGGTTTAGATCTTAGTACCAAGTCACCTTCTTCTCACGGACAACTTAATTTAGAACATCTAGATATAAATTGCTTTTAAGGTGTAAAGAAAATATTGGATCATTGTAAGACATCCCATATCAAGGGACTGGAGTCATAAGTGTCGGAAATTTGATTTTCTTTTATTCCATTTCCCGAATGTGAGCTGCTCTGATTGGGTCAGATGAGGTCAGGCACAAGCTTTCTTGTGGGGGGAGATATGAGACTTAATTATTTGGAGACTTGATCACCTCTGGGCTTAAATAAAACAGCAAGAACTTGGGATACTGTACCATTGCTTTATTAATGTATAAGCTCTGTTAATACACACACATCCTTATATATATCAGGGCTGGCACTAGAGTGAGGCAACCGAGGTTCATAAGGTGCGAAATTTAAGGAGGCACTCAGTCTCAAGGTCATGCAATAGGGGTGTCATTACTGATGGCTTTCTGGCAGACCCTGCACATGTAGTGCCTCCTTAAATATTGTACCCTAGGACCTTGCTTGACTCACCCTAGTCTTGGCTCTTGATTGTCAACTAATCATGTGTATCAATGATATGAAACATTCACGCTTTTGTTCATACTCTCTGGTCTAGAAGGAACACCTCTGCCAGAGCTTCCAATGTGCCCAGTGAATACATACATAGCTATTTTCCATTAAAGACTCTGCTCATGGGTCTCCTCCTGAATTCCCACTCCCCTATTTATGTCTCCACAGACACTGCACAGACACCTGTTTGCTTGATGCCCATCTCCCTTCAAACTTTAAAGTTTTGAAGGAGAGGAATCACGTCCTATTTATGTTTGTGCCCCTAGCACCTAGCCCAGGGCCCAATACATAGAGGCTCTCAATGATGCTTAGTGAATCAATGAAAAGGCTTGCAGTCAACAAGCTCTGTGAAGCAGTCAGTCTGAACTCAACCATGGTTAAAAAAAGCAAATCTCGTCCCAAATGCAAATGAATCCTAATTATGTTCCAGATAGGAACGATTTGCCATTACTGTCTGTTGACTGTGTAAGTGAAATAAAGTAAAAAAAATGATTTCTAGAAAAGAGATACCTGCAATGTCAGCCACATTATTATCTAAGGCTTACCCAGCTGCCAGCTAATTACCTTAGTCACAGGTTCTAAACTAAACACAGATGTGGCAGAAGTAATTACCTCCAGAAAGCAAAAACGCTTTCACTTCGACTGGTGGCTCTTCACAGGGGGACATGGACAGGCAGAAGAATGCAGAGATTGGGAGCATAGTGAGGGGCCCAGGAATCTTGACAGGGAGAGAGTGGGAGGACACAATCTAAAAAAGAGAAATTGTTTAGTGGAAAAAGTGAAGACTAGGGAGGGTCATAGTGGCTTCCCTCCCATATTTGAAGGGCTACCTTATGAAACGGTCTGCAGAGTTATTCAAGGTTATTGCAGACACCACCACCAGCAGTTATAAAACAAAAACAAACAAACCAGCAAAACATTTACTGAACATCAGTATATAATACTGATATGATACAATCACCCGTCTTGGGGGACTGGAGTTCTCTTGATCTTTGGTCCACATACTCTCCTCCCTGGTTAGTATAGGAGACAGCTGACATATGTACTCTTTGTGTTCTTTTTTATTACAAGCATCATTACCTCATATTGGGCAAATTATTGTTATACAACTATCATCACACCAATGAGTAAACTACAGGTGTCATCATATCATTTACTTTCTAGATCTTTGGGATCGCTGAAGGTAGGGGCTGTATAGTCATTATCTGCATGTCCTGTCTTTTGGTGCTTAACACAGTGCCAGATGCATGATGAGTATTTGTTGAGTGAGGAAATGATTACCTTACTGAGGATACAACCTAGTTCAGGGACAGGAAATGAATGGGCTGCCACTGTCACCTCTTATGTTGTGGTAGACATCTTTAATTGATCATAGAACTCTTTCCCGCTGAAGTTAGATGGGATCACAGTCTCCATTCCAACCAAAGCTTCAGAAAGTATAAATAGTCTACTGGAGTTTGTAAGTTGAAACGTGTGTCCTATCCCTGTCTTACTTTCTTGGTTGGGCCTGGAGGCTCACCCCATTTAGGGATGTTACATTGGTTATAATTCAACAAAAAACATTGATCTATTATTCACTATTCATTGTGCTACATGCTGAGGACACAAAAATGTATAGCCTAAGAATATGTTTCCCACCCTGTGATGGTAGTGGTCTCTGTTCCCACCCTGGGTGTCAACTTGGCCGGGCCATGATTCTCAGCGGTTTGGCAGCTATGTAATGATATAATCAACTCCATGATGAGATCTTCTATGAGCAGCCAATCAGTTGAAAGGGAGTTTCCTTGGGAGTGTGGCTTGCCTCCACTATATAAATGTATGTTCCAGCAAGGCTTTCCGTCTGGATCCTGCATCTGGCTCATCATTATCTGACATCCAGTTCTTGGGAACTGAGCTATCAGCTTACCTGCCGCTTCAACAATGAACTCAAACATGCTGGTGATTGTGAGGATGACACGGGACTGTGCAACGTTTTTGTTCTGTTGTCCAGAGATTGCTATGAGTTGGAGTTGACGTGCAGCTAACAACAACGTGACATACATGAATAAATACGCACCCTAAGGGCAGGGCCTGTGACTATCATTAATATAGTTCACTACATATTTCAGTCCTCCCCAAATGTTATCTGGAGTACAAAGTCTTTCACAATCTAGCCTGAATGTACCTTGTCAGAATCTTTTCCCACCCACCACTCTTCACCATGTGCCCTAAACTCCAGCCATATCCAATTTCACACCTTTCTCTGAACACACTATGTCCCTCCATGCTGCCATGTCTTCTCTTTGACTGGATTTCCCTTCATTTTTGCTCCATCTAGAAAACTGACACTCATTCTTTGAGATACAGCACAGATCCCCAAGCAGAGTAAACTGTTAAGTCCGCTGTCCTCCTACTGCCTTGTGGTCCTCTGTAGTTCACACATATCTCTTCGATGTCAATAAAATGTTCATGTGCTTGCTCCCCACACCATTTTTGCTGTCTGTCCTTCTTCTTTCTTTTTCATGCTGCTTGTAAATATTTTGGGAAGGTAAAGATTTTAAGAAAGCTGTTTAACTAGAGAAAACAAATGACCCTGCAAAGGCAGATTTGGAGAAAAGAATTAGACCCCAGCCATCACTGTCTATATAGTCCTAGAACTAGGCAAATCTTCGAGACCCATTCAAAAAAGACTTTTCTGTGTTAATTATTATGGAAGACACATTTTCAATAATAAGGCCCAAATAATAATTGGCGGAGGATGCAGATCCCCTCCCCATATATCTTTGCCATACTCTTCACACTTCTATTTTCTATGAAAAATAATTACTATTAAAACTTGTAAGCCTGGGTTATCAGAAATCTCACCTACTTTTCTCTCACTTTTTCTCTTTCTCAAATATTTGAAGCAGAGCAGTCAACTGTCAATGATGAAAAATAAATACTGAATGCCAGATTAGGAAGTGCAATGAGCAAATACACATACAGAAGAGAAAACCACCAACCACTATATGCCAACTCTATTACAGACAATACAAAACGTCAGAAGAAAAAATTGCAATGGGCATTGGGGAACATTGAGATTCTAAAAGAAGTATAAATATACAGTCAAGTATATGACAATGATGAACCCAGCTGGCTGGGCAGATATGAGCAACTCTTCAGTGCTAACTTTACTGAAAGAGGGCAGTGACACCACCTGTATATTTCTATTCTGTCAATATAATAGCCAAAGGAAAAATAAAAAAGAGAGGAGACTCAATCATTTTGTGTCCCTGGAGCTAACATGTTCTCAGGAATGTATTTAGAAGGCACTAGAGTGCTATGGCCGTGTCTTTTTCTGCTAGTTCCTTTGTCTATAACTCTCTGCTTTCTGTCTGTTGTACCTATAGTTTTCTTTGCAGCTGTGCTTAGTCCCTGACAAGAATTTTCTCTGAAATAAAGAGTAAGATTCTGAGAGGCTATTAAGAGGCAAAGATCACTGAGTGAAAAGAAAGCAATACACTGTAATGTGACTTTACTGCTTCCTATGTGCCAAGCACTGGACTCTGTATCAAGGGTATGTAAAAGAAAAAATAAAGTCGAGGAGCTTGTAATCTTGATTGGGAGACAAAAGTGACATAGCTGAAATAATTGGATGTTGATTTAAACGACATTGTATATATTTTTGAGGAGCTAAATTATAGGTGCTGATAGAGTCGAGAGAAGAAAGGGGTTAGTGTGGGCTAGACGGGTAAAAAAAAAACATGAAAGAGGTGAGGTTAGGGAGTGATTAGAAAGGGAATACAAACCTAGAATTTCCCAGAGGATAAAAGACCAGTCAAATGATTCTTAATGTAGAATGAATATGAGTAAAGAAAACAAAATTAAAATATGAGTTGACACAAAAAAGAACACTTTTTTTAATCTTTGAGAAATGATTATAATATTTCATTATTTTTTCTAGTAGAGAGTTTATTTAGAAGAATTAATTGTGCTTTTAACTTATGCTTAAACTTTGTAAATAAAAAAGTGAAAGTACTAGCCATCATTTATAGGTTCTCATAAAACAGTAACATCATAGCTGGAAAACAGGAATAAGATTGAAGTGGGTTTCAAAGTAACTTTCAAGCTTCTGCTATTATAGAAGAGTAATTTGTTCACCAAAACATTGGAAAATCTGGCTGAAAAACCATTTTGTCACATATGCTCAAGGTGATATTCATATGACGAGCAAAAAAAATTATACATATTAAAATTTAGTTATTCCTATAGCTCCACACATAAATCTATTTTGATTTTTTTTTATTTATTGTACTTCAGGTGAAGGTTTACAGAACAAATAGTTTCTAATGAAACAGTAGTACACATATTGTTTTATGACATTGGGTAACAACCCCACGACATGTCAACCCTCTCCCTTCTCAACCGTTTTTTTTTTTTTGGTGAAAATATACATAGCCAAAGATACACCATTTCAAAAATTTCTACATGCACAATTCAGTGACATTGACTACGCTCTTCCAATTGTGCTGCTATTCTCACCTAAGATGAAGGCTTACAGAACAAAATAGTTTCTCATTTAACAGTACACATGTTGCCCTATGACAATGGTTAACAACCTCACTACACATTAACACTGTCCTTACTCAACCTTGGGTTCCCTATCACCAACTTTCCTGTCTCCTTCTGCCTTCTAGCCCTTGTCCCTGGACTGCTGTGCCTCATTAGTCCCGTTTTGTTTTATGGGGCTGTCCAATACCCGGCTGAACGGTGAACCTTGGAAGTGACTTCACCACTGAGCTAAAAGGGTGTCTGGGGGCCATACTCTCGGGGTTTCTCCAGTCTCCTTTAGGCCAGTAAATCTGGTCTTTCTTTGTGTGAGTTAGAATTATGCTCTACATCCTTCTCCAGCTCTGTTCAGAACCCTCTGTTGTGATCCTGGTCAGAGCAGTCAGCGGTGGTAGCCGGGCTGTCTTTGGTTTTTGCGAGTGTGATTATGATATGCCTTGGTGATTTTCTTTTGGGGTCTATTCTATATGGGGTTCATGGAGCTTCTTGGATGGCCAGCTTTTCATGTTTCATGATATTGGGGAAGTTTTCTGTCAGTAGTTCTTCAATGATCCTCTCTGTGTTTTCTGTTTTCTCCCCCTGTTCTGGAACTCCGATCACTCACAAATTTTTGCTTTTGATTGTATCCCACAAAACTCTCAGGGTCTCTTCATTTTTCTTTGTTCTTTTTTTTGAGTTTTGCTCAAAAAGAGTTGTATCTAAGTGTTTGTCTTCCATTCCACTGATCCTGTCTTCCACCATTTCAAATCTGCTTCTCAGCCCTTCTATGACACTGTCCATTTCTGAAATCTTGTTGCTTATCTTTTGGATTTCTAATTGTTGTTTTTGTATAATTTCTGTTGTGAATTTTTTTTGGCCTTTTTGTTCCTGCATTATTTTTCTGGATTATTCCATTTTTTTGTCTGTCTTTTCCATGAATTTGTCTATTTTTTCCTTATTTTTGTCTGCTTTTTGCTTCAACTCTTGGATAATTTGGAGTATTAGAGATTTGAATTCCCTATCAGGTAGTTCTAGTGCCTTTTCTTCTTCTGGAAAGTCATCTGGTGTTTTATTTTGGATGCCTACTAGAACCATCCTGTCCTGTTGTTGTAAATGTTTTGATATTGTCTGCTGTTTTCTGGGTATTCAGTAGTTATTTTTCTTGTTTATTGATTGTAGATTTGTTTTTTTCATTCTTTTTTTTTAAATTTAGCTATGTCTGAGCAGGCGGGCTGTGTGTTCTTTGCTGTTTGCTTGTTTGTGGGCACGATAATTTTCACCTCTTTCTCCAACTGGCAGGGTTGGTCGCTCAGATATGGTACAGCAGGGCAGGTCTAGCTGAAGAGGAGTTTATGGGATGAGTTGTTTATGGCACTTACTGCAGCCACCAGGGCAGGTTGGTAATCAGTGCAGGGCAGGTTCTGGTAGGCCGTGTCTATGTTGCTTGGTGGTCTGATGTTAAGCTCACGATGCAGGTAGGTAGGATAGAGGGGAGAGATTGTTATGTATGGAGCTAAGATGGATATGGGAGAGAGGAGAGAGGAACAGGATCCAAAAACATACAAACAAAAAAAAAAAAGAGTGGTAGGGGAGCTTGCCATTGGAGTGGAGAGATGAGAGACTATGAAATGGAGAAAAACAAAAAAGGGAAGAAGAAGAAAGAAAATAAAAGAAAGAATGAATAAATAAAAATTAGAAATAAAAAAGAACAGCAAAGCTCCCAAGGATCCCACCGGTGAGGCTATGAGGTCTGGGGAAGTTGTTTCAAGGTATTGCAGTACAGCCTGGCTAGAAGGCATAGAGGTATTCAGTGCCAGGTATTCAGGGAACAGGAAGAGAAGGAAGGTACACAGAGACAAGAAACTAAGTAATGAAGAAAGACAAAAAGGGAACAAGAGGGAAAAGAAAGCAAAACAAAATAAAAAAAAGAACAAGAAAAGCCCCCCAAAAACAGGAAAAAAAAAAAAACCCTACAAACAAAGAAATGACCTCAGGGATCCCTCTGCGTCTCTGCACAAGCTGAGGGGGTATGTCCCAAGTTGTGTAGCACTGCCCGGCCAGAACGGGCTCCCAACTTGAGAAAAGGAAAAGAAAACAAACAAACAATTCAAAACAAAGAAACAGACCAAAGCCCCAGGATCCCACCAGTGTGGCAGCCGAGACGGGGAAGCAGTTCCATGCTCAAATGGAGCTCCGCAGCCCCTTAGGAAGAAGCAAAGATGGCGCACGGAGCCAGGTATTTGAGCAAAAGAAGGGGGAGGTGGTGAGAGGTAAGGAAAAAATCAAAAGAAGTGGAAAAAAGCAGCAACAGCAGCCAACAAATGGCACTGAGGGAGCCAGCCAGTGTGGGCAGGTGAAATCCAAGCAGCCAGTGCTTCCCCGCCAAGAGTCTCTGGTCCAGGGAAGCAGAGGAGGCCGAGCGGGTGTGAAGAAGGGTGGGGGGTGGGAAAGTGTATATCACAAATTACCGGTTGTTTTGTCTCCTGCTGGAAGCTCCGAGAAGCTGCTTTCTTGTACCTCCTATTAGCTGGTCTCTGATAGGAGTCCAAGATGGTGGATCCGTGCTGCATTAGCTTATAGGGGACCTCTGCACAAATCTTTCCTTGCTCTGTGTTCTCTGTTTCGTTAGTCCATTTGGCGCTTGGCTGAGTTCTTTATCTCTTCATTTGATGTTTTAGGGTTTCAGTATTGCTGTTTTCTCTGTTTGGCTTAGTTTTTTGGATCCTTGCTGTGGAGGGACAGCATGGTGCTTCTGCCTAGAGTACCATTTTGCCAGAAGTCCCCCCATTTTGATTTTTAAAAAGGACCTATAAATTATGAATATACCATAGTGTAAGTGAATGATAATCTATGGACAAAAATATTGTGATAATGGCAATGTAGATTTCATAAGTATGAATTATCTATTGCTGCATGACAAATTATCCCTGAATGCAATGCTTAAGATAACAACTATTATCTCACAGTGGGTTAGGAATTTGGAAGAGGCATAACTAGATGGTTCTGATTCAGGGTCTCTACTCAGATTATAGTGAAAGCCTCAGCTAGGACTGTAGCCATCCGAAAACTTAACTAGGACTGAAGGATCTGCTTCCAAGATGGTGCACTCTGACATGGCTATTGGCAGGAGGTCTCAGCTTCTCATCATATGAACCTCTCCACAGGGCTGCTTGAGTGTTGTCATGACATGGCAGCTGGCCTCTCCCAGATGGATCAATCTGTGAAACGAAGGCAGAAGCCACACTGTCTTTTATGACCTAATCTTGAAAACTGTACATCATCCCTTCTGTCAGATGCTACTTTTTAGAAGTGAGTTACTAAGTCTAGCCCACACTCAAGGAGTGGGTAGAATTAAGCTCCCCCTATTGAAGGGAAAACTATCAAAGAATTTATGGATATATTTTAAAACCAGCACACACATTATCTTAAGTATACATCTATTGTATGAATTTACTCAATAAATGAATGACAAACTTGTTTTATTTACCTCTGTATTAAATATCCATACAACACTAGACAAAATGTATTCTAACATTCAGACAGTCGAAGAAAGCTCCTCCTCAGCCCTACATATCCATTACAAAACACATTATAAAACCCTAGATTTTCATTATATGTTGGCTTAAGTAATTTAAATGTGAAAGTAAACATTGATCTTAATTGAAATTTACAGTCGACTTATAATTTACATGTGTGGGTTTTGTTCTTGTATTTTACAGAATAAAAAAGAACAATTTAAATTGTTCAAAACATTGGACATTGCCAGGAAATTGTCATTGTGGATTTTGTTAAATGCAAATCGGCCTCTCCACTGACCCAGTATTCTTTTAAAAGACTAACAAAAGCATATCTGCTTATTTATTTACTTTAATAATAATTACAGTATTTTATGGATACCTGAATTGCTTTTCTTTTAACTTTTAAATAAAATAATTAGTCCATAACAGAGTCCCTGGTTGTCGCAAATGGTTAAGCTCTTGGCTGCTAACTGAAAGGTTAGAGGTTCAAGTCCACCCAGAGGCACCTTGGAAGAAAGATCTGGTGATCTACTTCTGAAAAATCAGCCACTGAAATTAATATGGAGCACATTTCTACTCTCAGACACATAGGGTTGCCATGAATTAGAATCTACTCCGTGGCAACTGGTTTGTTTTGTTTCCTTTTTGTTTTAGTCTCTAACAGGTTTGTGAATTAATAGAATACAGTCTCCAGGTCAAGTAACATAAAAAAAGTTTTACCTTAGTTAAAACTTTGATGATTCTCAAGACATTTATGGTCTTGTCCTTGATCTGATCCAGACAAGGTGGACGACTATCTTAGTTATCTAGCACTGCTATAAGAGAAATACCACAAGTGGATGGCTTTAACAAAGAGAAGTTTATTCTCTCACAGTTTAGGAGGCTAGAAATCTGAATTCAGGGCACCAGCCCTAGGTGAAGGCTTTCCCTCTCTGTCGGCTCTGGGGGAAGGTCCTCGTCATCAATTTTCCCCTGGTCTAGGAGCTTTTTAGAGCAAGGACCTCGGGTCCAAAGGACATGCTCCACTCCCTGTGGTTCTTTTTTGGTGGTATGATGTCCCTCTCCTCTCTGCTTGATTCTGTCTTTTATATCTCAAAAGAGATTGACTCAAGATTCAACCTAATCCTGTAGATTGAGTCCTGCTGATTAACATAACTGTCTTTAATCCTGCCTCATCAACATCGTAGAGGTTAGGATTTACAATACATAGGATAATCATATTATCAGATCTCATCATGGAGGTGATTGCATCATTATACGGCTGCCAAACTACATCATCACTGCCAGACCACTGAGAATTATGGCCCAGCCAAGTTGACGCATGACCTTAATGATCACAGAGACCTTATACCAGTCTCTCCACTTCCTAGTAAATAAAAGATTTGGATAAGATGATCTCTAAGTTTCCTTGCAGTTATGAAAATCCAAAATGTCATGACTATAAAAGGACATCCTCCCTGAATCTGTATCTGGCTCTTACTGTGCTCTATCATCCAGGTGAAGAGGACCTTGGTATGGAGGACCTCGTGTTCTGCATTTAGTACATATTCAGGAAGCAAACTCAAGAAGAATTATCAAAATAGTGAGCAGGACACATCCCACTTTGGTGAGTGGCGTCTGGGGTCTTAAAAGCTAGTGAATGGCCATCTAAGATGCATCCATTGGTCCCAACCCACCCGGAGCAAAGGAGAATGAAGAACACCAAATAAACAAGGAAAGTATTAGCCCAAGAGATACAAAGGCCCACATAAACCAGAGACTCCATCAGCCTGAGACCAGAAAAACTAGATGGCACCCGGCTACCACCAATGACCGCCCCGACAGGGAACACAACAGAAAGTCCCTGACAGAGCAGGAGAAAAGTGGGGTGCAGAACTCAGATTCTAGTAAAAAGACCAGACTTAATGGTTTAACTGAGTCTGGAGCATCCCCAGAAGACATGGCACCTGGACTCTCTGTTAACCCAGAACTAAAACCATTCTCGAAGCCAACTCTTCAGACAAAGATTAGACTGGACTGTAAGACATAAAATGATACTCGTGAAGAGTATGCTTCTTAGTTCAGTTAGATATACAAGACTAAATGGACAGCTCCTGTCCGGAGGTGAGAAGAGAAGCCAGAAAGGGATAGGAGCTGGTTGAATGGACACGGGAAATCTGGGCTGGAAAGGAGGAGTGTGCTGTCACATTATAGGGAGAGCAACTAGGGTCACATAACAATATGTGTATAAATTTTTGTATGAGAAACTAACTTGAGCTATAAACTTTTATTTAAAGCACAATAAAAAGAAACAGTGAGCAAGACATTTATGGTCCTTCAATTAGAATGTGTGACAGCTTTGTGAAAGGATAAACCTCAGAGTGCCCAGTTTCTCTCCTTCATGCTCAGGGGATTTGTTCTTATAAGTCCTATTAAGTAGGTAAATTCTCTGTGTATCGGAGAGAGCACAGACTAACAAATATCAGTTTACTTGTTGCTGTTTGCTTGCTGCATCCTTGGTAGGTGCTTACCTAATTCTCCTAAAAAATGTATTCACTGAAGCTCAAATTTATATGCCATATTTAATTTATTTGGTTTCAATAAACCTCACACAATAGCTTTTTCAGAGGGTAGATTGTTAAGATATGAATGCAAGCTTGAAAAAATCTCTAGCACTACCAAAAAAAAAAAATTATAAACTGTAGCACTTTATTCAGTGAACTACATTAGGTTTATCAAATTTCTACCATATTTAAATGCAGGTGAAGAAAAGGCAGGCAACCAAATGGAATTAAGTTCACATCCGATATTTAGAGAGGTGTCCTACAGTTGCTGTTGAGTCAGTTCTGACTTGTGGCAACTCCATGTATGTTAGGATAGAACTGAGTTCCATAGGGTTTTCAATGGTTGACTTTTGGGAAGATGACCAGGTCTTTCTTCCTAGGCACTTCTGGGTGGACTCCAACTTCCAACCTTTCAGTTAGCAGCTGGGTGAGTTAACCGTTTGCACCACCCAAGGACTCCTAGAAAGATGTAAGCACATGGAATTTGGGGTCATGGAGACTTGGCTTTGAATTTCAGCTTTATTAGATGTAGAACTGTGGGCTCAAGACTTAATCTTCAGGTCTCAATTTCCTTCGCTGTAAAAAAAAAAAAAAGGCGGGGGGGAAGGAGCGATAATAAAACCTACCTCATAGGGGAAGGACGTTGAACATAGTTCAGTTCATTGTGAGGACACTGAACATAGTAATTCCTCCAGAAATGGTAGCTATTATAACAACAAATCAACATTTGAAGGAGAGTAAATCAGACCTATATAGTCTTGGAGATTAAATGAAAACTATCCACCATTTTGTTTCTTTCAGTCGTCACCTTTTCTTGTTTTTTAATTTTGGGAGAAATTTCCCATGCAGAAATATAGCTGTGTGTGCTGCAAGTTTTTATTTACATTTGCCATGAACCCCAGTCTTTTGATTTGGGCTGAAGATGGCTGTTTAGAGTGAAGTGTCCATGTGTAGCAGGAAAAGGAAAAGTAAGGCTGCATCTCTTTTTTTCTCTCAAAGGACTCTCTGGGATTTCCTGAGAATAGGGGGTAGCAGGGCATATGAAGACCTAGCAGGTAACATCTTTCGATTTATGCATACATCCAGTTTCCTACAGGATATGTTGCAAAGTTAGGCTTGCCATTAAGCTGCAAACCCTTTCCTTGGTGACAACCGATGCTGTCCTCTAGTTCGTTTTTTTTGTTCCCTGTTGCTGTTCTAATGCAGTTCCCCATCTACATAGAATGTTTTAGAAATAATAAGGATGTCCCATCGCATAGGCGTTCATGATTTGAAATCGTTTAATCTAAGAACACTTAATACTAGAATTAAAGACATAACTTTCCTTTATAGTTTCTAGGCATTGTACATTTTGGTTTTCTTTAAGTCCTAAACTAATCTGCTAATGTTTGTTGAAATATCATGTACACCAGTTTATCGATACTTTTCTGAGTAAATTTCCCTAGCAACCTGTCTCTGCAGGTGGGCACAAGAGTAGGTTAAGATGCTGCTTGTCTAGCATATATAATGTGAAAATATCATGAAAAGAAGCCCCGTTGTTCCTTCTACCAACCTTGCTGTGACTGCCATATAAAACCTGCTGGGCCATGTATTTCATACAGGGGCAGATTATCCAATAGGCAAGGTAAGCACTGTGCTTATCTTGCTTACCAGATCATCTGTGGTGAACAGTTTCACATGGGCTTCACCACATCAAAATTGTTCACTACAGATTGGTAAGTGAGCACAAGTAAGCCTGTGTTTACCTTGCTTACTGGGTCATCTGCTTTTGTCCAGGGATTTTACATTTGAAAAGAGCTTTGATTCTGTAGGAAGGTGCTATGGGGTTGGGGAGAGACAGATGCCAGACATACCTAGAAGCAGAATCTTTGACATGGTGAAAAAATAAGAAATTATTCACTACAGATAATCTGATAAGCAAGGTGAGCACTGTGCTTACTTTGCCTATTGGATAATCCGCTCCTGTTTATTCATCTTAATAAGGGCATTTTAAAATGGCACAAAATGTCTCCCTGGAAGAGACAAAGAAGGCTCACAGTATTAAAAACATCAAAAGCAGAAAAAGTTAAGTAGTTGCAACAGGTACAGATCTCAGGCAAAGAACTACATCGAGGCACAGAATCTCAGATCAAATATGCTTGCTTTTTCTTTCACCCTTTGGGGTTGTTCCTCTGATAAATAATTCACAGACTGCAGTGCAAAGTAGTTTGCATACTGACAAGATTAAAAAGAATGCTTTGTCTGGGTTAAATTTACAATCTGAAACCTTCCTTTAAAATGTCAAGAAGGTAATTAATTTAAGAAGGTTTGCCAAGCAAAGTCTCCGACCCTGTCAGAAAAATTTCATTTCCTGAGGGTGAAGGGGATGCTGCGTTTATCTTTCCCAAATGCCTGTTTCGGTATCCATTTTAAGACCAGTTTTCCTCTTCCTAATATGCCTTTTATAGCCTTTTTTCTTTTTAAGCAAAAATTAACCCAATATTCTTTCCTGGTAGATTTTTTGAAGCTTACCTAACATAGTCTGCAAATTACCTCTGAATGGGGACTTGAGTACAGGTCAGACCTTTTGACACAAACAGGAGAGGAGCATTTTTCACCGAGAGCACTTTCGCCTGCCTGAACATTCAGACAAGGATCTTGAGTAGCAGCGGGAAATGCATAGATTCAACAGCATGAAGATTCGGTTTTGGCATAGCAAAACATCCTGTCCCACATACGCTCAGTAGTGTGCATTCTTATGAATGAATGCTTATGGCAATCAGGGGGGTTTTTACAGCAGCTTTGCGAGCCAAGTTTACTGGTGTAAAATTTTATTAGCAATTGTGTCCCCTTAGCTAATCCCTGGAGGCATTACAAAAGAGATTAAACAATGCCTTGCTGTTTGGAAAAATAATCCAAAATCCCTGTATCATGTGTGCATACGCACATACACACGGCAGAGCAAGACAAATGCTTATTGACCCACTAGAGGCATGTTGCACTTCCTCTTAGAAGTAGTTTGCCAGGGTAGCAAAACTAAATAGATGTCATTTCACTGATGCTAATCAGGACAAAATAATTTCATCTCTAATTTACTTCAAGAAACGAAGGCCAACTGAAAAGCGTCTTAATGCTAAATGAGAAGAAAAGTAGGTCAAATATACGAAATTCTAAATAAGAATGTTATGATTTTCATGCAAATCTGAATCATAAAATGTGTTCAATAGGGATGCTTTTGAATGCTTGCTTGTCCTCCTTAGTTACCAGTTCTTGAGCCTGGTAAATGAAGTGTTTGTGTTACTACAAGCCACTTTTCTGGGATTTGCCTTCTACATCTTATGCCATCTTAGTGGGGTCAGAATGTGCTGTATCAGTTTGGCAGCTGTGGTCTCTGAGGCTTTAGCAAAACAGACACTGGACAGACGATTTTGCAAAGCCCTCACTCATCACCATCACAACATGGGAAAAAAGATCCTATTAAGGGCACACTTTCGTTTTCTTTTTCAAGGAGCCTACACTATTAGGACTATTAAGGGCTAAGGTGCACTTGACCCAAGCCATGGTGTTTTCAGTTGCCTCATACGTATGCAAAAGCTGGACAATGAATAAGGAAGACAGAAGAAGAATTGATGCCTTTGAATTATGGTGTTGGCAAAGAATATTGAATATACCATAGACTGCCAGTAGAACAAACCAATCTGTCTTGGAAGTACAGCCAGAATACTCCTTAGAAACAAGGATGGCAAGACTTTGTCTCACATACTTTGGCCATGTTATCAGGAGGGACCAGTCCCTGGAAAAGGACATCATGCTTGGTAAAGTGGAGGGTCAGCGAAAAAGAGGAAGACCCTCAAGGAGATGGATTGACACAGTGGCTGCAACAATGGGCTCAAGCATAACAATGATTGTGAGGATGACACAGGACGGAGCAGTGTTTCATTCTGTTGTACATGGGGTTGCTATGAGTTGGAACTGACTCGACGGTACCTAATAACAACACCCTAACAACACTATTAGTATGTCAATACTCACCATTAGTCTCTGATCCTTTCACTTAGAGATTTAATTATCTTGTTTTTTTTGAAGTTTTAGTAGATTTCAAATCTTTTAGGAAGTTGTGGTGGTATAAACTAAAAAGTAAAATACTGCCTAGTACGAATTAGTGTAAAGGTGAAGCTCACAGCTAAAAATGCAGTGAAAGTTAAAAAATAAAACCTGTATTTTCCTATTACTCTAGAGATTCTTTTTGAAAAATTTATATCATTCTTCTAGGTTTTCAAAGAAAGAAGTGGAGAAGTTCTTTGGAAAGTGATTATATTTAATCTGAAGGTAATAGTGGGGAGTTTCCCTAGAGTGTGGCCTGCATCACTTTTTATCTTACAGGAGATAAAAGGAGAGAGAAGCCAGCAGCCAGAGGGAGACCTCCTACCATCAAGAAAAGAGGGGCAGGAGCAGAGCGTGTCCTTTGGATCCGGGGTCCCTGCACTGAGACTCTCCTTGACAAGGGGAAGATTGATGACAAAGACCTTCTTCCAGAACCAACAGAGAGAGAAAGCTTTCCCTTGGAGCTGGCGCCCCGAACTCAGACTTCTAGCCTCCTAAACTGAGAGAACAAAGTTCTGTTTGTTAAAGCTATCCACTTGTGATATTTCTGTTATAGCAGCACTAGCTAAGACAGTTTCCAAGGCTGTAATCTTTACAGAAGCAGACGGCCACATCTTTCTTCCTCAGAGTGGCTGGTGAGTTGAATTGCCAATCTTTTGATTAGCAGCCAAGGGTTTTAACCACTGTACCACTAGAGCTCCTTACTGCATGTATATGTATACGTGTATATAGACGTATATATGTATATATATATATATATGATTATTTTCCCTAGTCTTTTTAGTTCCAAGATTTTCAATCTGTACAATTCTCTCATCATTCTGCAATGAGCGACAAACTCAATCAGCATCCCATTGAAGAACATACACAAATTTCTATCTCAGTATACAAAAATATATACAATTATCTCTTGAAACTAACTAGATGTTGAAGAATTTCATAGGAAGTAATCGATAGTTAGAACTAGGAAGCATGTGAAATTTAGCAGAATCAGGAAGAAAAATTGAACGTATAGGTATTATCAAGGCCCTGAGAAAATTTACCAATAAGATTTGAGGTCAGGCTTATTTAATTGCCTACAGAATATTTAAATGAGGAAAAACATACTTATAATAGAAAAAAAAAAAAATACTCTCTGTCAGCCATACTCAGCTTTTAGAAGACTGCATGGGTGGTGGGAGCTACCAGCCAACACTTGAGGCGGGGGGACGAGTCGATGTTTTAGTGTGTAGCTTTCTGCAGCCGGGCTGATAGATTTACGTTTAACTCGTTAGTAAAGAATGGGAACTGATGATTTTGGCATGATTGCTGCATATAAGGAGAGCCTAGAGATGGGAAAACTGGTTAGAGATCATTCAGATAATACTGATAAGAAGCCATGCAGGCCTGAGCCAGAGTGGTGGTCTTGAGAATGGAAGGGAGGAGACAGAGTTTGTGGATTTTATGAGATTTGACAACTGATTGAATGGAGGAAGTGAAGGAGAATAGGCACTAAAGATGACTAATTTCTAGCTCCGCTTGGTACCCTATGCAATGTCCTGATCGACAACCAGGAGGGAGACACTATAATGGACAGGTTCTGTTTGAGAAATGAACTCTTTCGGTCCCTGCATCATGGTCTCACCTTTTCTCAACTCTTCCCTCTGAGTTGCTTAGTTACTAAATTTTAATTTATTCTCTGGCTCCATTCCTGCTTTGCCCACGTCCCTCCTACAGTGTAAAGCACCATTCGGCCCTTTTCCAGGCGTTTGGTATTTTTTCTTCCTTTCTCTCCCCCATCTTCAATTTCGGCTGAAGTAATTCTTCCTGATAGGACATTTATAGAAACAAAAACCCTGGAAATGTATTTTTATGGCACAGCCCAACAGTCTCTCCCTGTTACCCAATGTACACCCATCAGTGGCCTTAAATGTAGCTCTGATCTAGTGCTGTATGCGCCATTCTCTGTCTAGAGTACTCCTGGGAATTTGAAATTTCTAGCACAGGTGACTGGAATGAATTTTCAACAAGAGGTTATTATGTCTGAAGGAAAATCAAGTTTGGTTGAAGGAAGATGGATCCAAGTTTTACAGTATGTAGGGCTAATCAAATTTGGGAGCCTCTTTAAGAAAAAGAATACAAAACAATAAATAAAAATAAGGTATAAAAGTAAAAAAATTCAGAATAAGAAAAAGATCACATCAAATTATAAATTCAAAAAAGCTGACAAACATCAAAATTCCAGAAAAATGTAATAATATTTTATTAATTAACTGCCTATATGCCTTTAAAATAGTTTTGTCCTTACATTTTTTTGCCTGCATAATCTTTAGTCATATCCTCATACGACACCAATTTTGTAATATCACTACCTAGAGAGAGAATACAAAGGTAATTTGGTCTTTCCTCTAACATAGTTAATTAAAAATTAATATGGTTAATTAATTTTTAATTAACTATATGATAAAGCATTCAACATCACCAACAGATATATTCATTATTTGCAGAACAATAAAAACTATATGTCTTGCAAATAGAAATTTTAATAAATTCTATTGCATGAGATTTCCATGGACAAAGAAAAATATGTTGTATTTATAATTGTGTTCACTAAATTATATTTTCCTAGCAGAAGAGAACTTGTTTTGATTAGGTATCAATGAGAACTAAATTTTTTGCTAACAATTTTACCTATCTGAGGAATTTTCCATAGACCAGCTTCTGTTTTTTCACATTTCAACCCTGTTTCTCTTTCGTTATCCACATACTTCTCGTGCCAGGCGGAGTAGGACTCATTCATATATAGCAAGTTTATCACCTTTGTGTCATGATGAGTGAGTCCGCATAGTAGAGAGCAGGAGTATTCCTAGGATGGCTAGATATAACTTAACTATATACCAAAGTGACTGAAAACTACATAAATATATCCCATTAAACCAAACAAAGATGTATCAACTTCCCCTTAGCCAGATGCCAAAAATACCATGGACCATTTGACCACCGCTTGACATGACAGAAAGTATGATGATTTGGAAATCATATTGCAAAGGCGAATGGTCTTAACCAATTGTGGTTAAAATATATTACTTTTACAAACTTCACTGAAAGATAGGATTGTGTGAACATACTGCTTCTAAAGCGGTAGAAATTACCCATGAAAGTGAAGGGTCCTAAAACGTAAGCTTCATTAGATTCATGGTAAATCTACTTTGAGGGAAGATACTGACTTTGGTTTTGGATTTGTTGGCTTTAAGTTACTTGTGGAATGCCATGGGGAGGTGACCAGCTGGCATTTGGTGCTGGGGCTAACATTTGAAAGAAAGAATTAGCACAGAGATAGAAGTAGGGGTACATTGCCAAGAGTCAATCTTAAAGTCATGGAGATGAGTGATTTATTATTGTGGACAGTGTATAGATAACAGAGAATCTTGGCTAGATATATACATTTAGGGGAAGAAGAGAAAGAAGAACTTCAGGTGAAGTGAAAAAACTGAAGAGGTAGAAAATTAATCAAGATAATGTAATGTCTAGAGAAAAGCAGGGAACTTAGTTGGAACTTGTAGTTGCCAACTGCTGCTATAACAAATTACCACAAATTCAGTGATTTAAAACAGCACAAATATTTTATCTTACAATTTTGCAAGTCAGAAGTCCAAAATGAGTCTCACTGGGTTAAAATCAAAGATCCTTGGGTAGCACAAATGGTTTGTGCTCGACTACTAGCTGGAAGTTTGGCTGTTCAAACCTACCCAGCCATGCCCTGGATAAAGTCCTGGCAATCTGCTTCCATAAAAATCACAGCCAAGAAAACTCTATAGAGCTCTGTTCTACTCTAAAATACATGAGGTCGCCATGAGTCGGGACTGCCTAGTTGGCAACAAGTTTGGTTTTTTTTTGTTTGTTTTGGTTTGGGTTAAAATCAACGAGTTGGCAAGGCTGTGTTTCTTCCTGGATTTTCTAAGGGATAATCTATTTTCTTGTCCTTTCCAGCTTCTGAAGGCTACCTGTGTTCCTTGGCTCCTGTCCACCTTTCATTTTCAAAGCCATCAATGGATGGCTGAATCTTTCTCACATTTCATCTCTGACTCTTCTGCCGCCTTCTTCCCCATTTAAGCACCCTTGTGATTACAGTGGGCTACCCCGATTATCCAGGATAATCCCCATCTCAAGGTCATCTGTTTAGCAATCCTAATTCCATCTGCTACCTTAATTTCCCTTTGCCGTATAGCATATTCACAAGTTCCAGGGATTAGGATGTGGACATCTTTGGGGGCCATTATTCTGCCTACCACAGTACTTAACAAATATTTCTTGAATGAATGACTGACTATCAAGAGAAGAACAAGTTTTAAGATGGAGAGGCAGTGAACTGTATCAAACTATGCTGAGATAAAGAAGGATGAACACTGAGAAAAACATTCTCTACTTGATAACTAGGAAGGTACTACCAGCCTTTGAGAAAGCATTTCAGCAGCTTGTTCACTTGGGAAGTCAGATTTCAGAAGATTGTTTAATGAATTGGGCTGAGGAAATAAAGGCAGAGAGTTTCAATTGCCTTTTGAAGTAAGAAGTAAAAGGAAAACCCCAGAATAATGCCTCAGAGGGATAGTAGAATTCCTAAAAGTATTTATTTATTTTTTATTGAGATAGAAGATATAATTATTTTTGTAGGTCAAGGGAATGGAGTCAGTATACAGGAAGACATAAAACTATTCAAGAGGGAGATGGAATAATTGATAGATTAATATCTTGAGAGAAGAAGCAAGAAGGGTTAGGACCAAGTTCACAAGAGGAAAACAGACCCTTAGGGAAAATAGGAAGTGGGACTATTCTTCCTCTGAGACAGAAGAAAGAAAGGATTAGTGAAGAAACAGAGACAGGTGCATAAGGAGAAAAGAGTTGAGAGAATTTAAGTTAGATGATCTTAATTTTACATAGATGCCTGAAGACAGTGGAGAAGTTTGGGACACTGGGAGATCAGAAAAGCTTTAGAACAGATTCTGGAGGTTGGGAGAGATGGTCCACCACAGATATTTGAAATACCTGACTAGCTAGCAGCACAGATGACAAAAAGGAAGTGAGATAGCATGCCTTTTAAGTGATCCTGCCAAGTTTCTAATTCTCCTGGCAATACACAGCCATCTGTGAGTGGAGTAGAAAAAGCAGACAGTGGGGTTTCCTAGGGTGTGGTAGAGAGGAAAGAGGGTGCGGGCACACAGAATGCTCCCGAGAGCATTGCATAAATCACTGATCACGCGGTCCAGCTTGTGTATAGAAGGATGTGATCCAGGATGGGGGAAGAGGGCTGTGAGACCAGAAAAAAGAGGGATTAGGGGTTTGGAGGTGATGGTAATGAAAGCCAGGCTCAGGGGGAGTAAACAAGTAAGAGGTGAAGAATGACAAGGGAGTCTGGAAGCGCAAAGTGCTGAGGTGTGACAGGATAAAATATAACGGAGATGACAGTAATCTTATATCAAAGTTCCAGGAACTAGGATATGAGAGTGTTGGAAGATCACCAACATGAATATTGAAGGGAGGATGTGATTGTAAAGGAAATGTTAAAATCACAACAGAAGAGGAAGAGGCAGTAGAAAACAATACTGGATAGAAGGTAGATGGCATGGACTTTATAAGAAGAGAGATTATTGAAAGATAGTCATCACACAATGGCCTGGAGATGATGGTGATATTGACTCTTTTCTTATCTCAGGGAGATTTGGAGAGTAACATTCATTTAATCAATATTTAAGCAGCCAGTATGTAACAGGCACTGGACTAGGGAGTGAGCATACAATGAACAGACACAATCTGTTCTTATGTGTCTTACATTCTAGTACGAGAGACAGAAAATACATTAAAATATATATAGCTATAAATCACGGTAAGTTCTATGAAGAAAACAAGCATAATGCTATTTTGAGACAGAAACTCAAAATATTCTTACTTGATTTATTTGTATACCAATAGCAAGGGTGGGGAGTGTTAACTCACAGCCTGAACAATCATTTTAAAATATATATCAGAAAATATACTCCCTGTCTTGAAACTCTTCTATTACACTTTGAATAGACTCCAAATTCCTTGTTGTTGTTAGTCGCTGTTGAGTTGGCCCTGACTCGTGGAAACGTCATGAACAACAGAATGAAAGCTTGGTCCTCCGCCCATCTTCATGATAGGTATGCTCAAGTCCTTGTTGCAGCCATTGTGTATTTTCAGTGCCTTCCAACCTAGGGGCCTCATCTTCCAGCACTATCTTTGTCTTAGTCATCTAGTGCTGCTATAACAGAAATACCACAAGTGGATGGCTTTAACAAACAGAAGTTAATTCTCTCACAGTCTGGAAGACTAAAAGTCCGAATTCAGGGTGCCAGCTCCTGGGGAAGGCTTTCTCTTTTTGTCAGCTCTGGAGGGAGGTCCTTGTCATCAATCTTCCCCTGGTTGAGGAGTTTCTCCACACAGGTACTCCAGGTCAAAAGGACACGCTCTGCTCCTGGCACTGCTTTCTTGGTGGTATGAGGTCCCTTTATCTTTCTGCTTGCTTCTCTCTTTTATATCTCAAAAGAGATTGGCTTAAGACACAATCTAGTCTTGTAGATCTCATCAATATCACTGCTGCTAATCTGTCTAATTAACATCACAGTGATAGGATTTACAACACATAAGAAAATCACATCAGATGGTGGACAATCATACAATACTGGGAATCACATATTTTTGGGGGACATAATCCAATCCATGACAATCTTGGACAGTATTCTGTAATGATCCATAGGGTTTCCTTCGGCTAATTTTAGAAGTAAATCACCAGGCCTTTCTTCCTAGTCCGTCTTAGTCTGGAAGCTCTGCTGAAATCTGTCCACACCGTGGGTAGTCCTGCTGGTATTTGAAATACTGGTGGCATCACTTCCATCATCATTCCAATAGCAACACCCAAGCCTAACTGACTGATGGGTGGTGGCCAAATTCCTTACCAAGATCTAAAAGACCCTGAATGATCTGATTCAATAAACCTCTCCTAACTCTTTTCTTTCCATTCTCCCTCTTGCTTTCTCACTCCAACCACCCTGCCTTACTTTCTGCTTGTCAGGGATGCTGATCTCTCTCCCACTGCAGGTGCCAGACACCATCCCTCCCACAGCACTCCTGCACCCACCCACCTACCTTCTCTCAGCCTCCCTTCTTCTTTTGAGAGAGACTCTTATTGCCTCCCTTGCTCTATTATCTTTGATTCCTCTGTCCTACTTTCCATATCTCATCCATCAGTGAAACTTGTCATTTCAGCCCCTTAAACCTGTCCTCTCAAATCCGTCTGTCCTTTGCTATCTTTACCACCACCATATCAGTTCAACCTATCATCACCTCTCACCCGTAACAATTTATAATTTCTGATCTTGTCATAAAAGACTGAAGGGTGGAAGATCAGCTGTCCCTTTTCTAGGAACCCTAAACAGGAAGAGTTGAAAGCTGAACTACCTGATTCTGGATGCAATTTCTTAACCATAGCTGCCAACCTGTGCTCAGACAGGGGCAGACCAGCCCCATCATCATTCCCTGAACTCTCACCTCCCCAGCAGAGAGGAAACAGGGATTACAGAATGTACAAGCCTTTAAGGGTAGTGGGAGTGGTCCAAATAGTTAACACACTCAGCTGCTCACCGAAGGGTTGGCAGTTAGAGTCCACCCAGAGGCACCTCCAAAGAAAGGTCTGGCAATCTAGTTCCAAAATATCAGCCATTGAAAACCCTATGGAGCACAGTTCTACTCTGACACACATGGGGTCACCATGAGTTGAAATGAATTGGTATAAAGGTAGTTAAGTGTGTTAGGTTTTAACAGACAGCTGGGTTGTCTAGCGGAGAGGTCATTTTGGGGCTTTGGTATCAAATATATCTGGATTCAAAATCCAGCTTTACCTGTTACAAGCTATATGTATTCTGACTACCGCTTAGACTCCGATGTCTCAGTTTTCTCATGAATAAAATGGGAACAATATCTCCTTTGCGAGGCTGTTCTGAGGCTAGTGTAAGCGCCAAGCAGAGTGACGGCCTGTCCTGGATGCTCAATAAATGCTAATTCTCTTTACTTTCTTCTCCTCAGATTCCCCCTAGGAGACAAGGGTGCAAATCTCTGAAAGTGATTCCAGGCATCTGGAACCATTACGGTCGCTGGCAGGAGGACTGCCCCTTGAAGTAACTCAGAATTCAATCTATATGCCCTGTAAAACATGGGAAAACTGAGTCTGGTAATTCTCAAAAACCCCACAGGGATAATGCAGAAAACAGTCAGTTTTTTATAGATAATCAAAGCTGAAGAACGTTCCACGTGTTGTTCTTTGTTTGCACTATGGCATCGTGTTTATTTACACATTTCAAAAAGTCATACTATTTCAGAGCTGGAAGAGCCAGTAGTGATCACTTTGTGCTGTAGTCGAAATAACACTGTGCCTGCAATCAGAAGACAAGGATTCAAGTCCTGGATTTTCAGCAAACTAGCCATATGTTTCCTAATATCTGCCCCATCTACCTTGTTGAGTGGTTAAGCTTTTGTCAGGATGAATCAGGCTCCTCAGGAGCATGCCTGAGGGTCAGTAGGTGATTATTGTTTTTGTTTTGTTTAATAATTTTAGACTTTTTTTCTTAATAAGGGTGAGGTTGTCAGTGTTAAGAGGTGAGGAGGTATGTCTAGAAAAGCCAAAGCGTTTGAGGGAGAAGGATATAGAGAGCTACAGAGGCTGTTTGACTTAACCACCTCCCTCAGTCACCTCAAGAAAGCTTCAGTGAAACCTACATAACACTGCAGCAATTTTGGAAATTGATTTGTGTAGTTTCAGATGTGATGATGTGGTAGACTGGCCTCCAGGACAGTCCCTACTGAATCCAAGCCTGTTGCCAAGAAATTCAATAACATGTGGGTAACTTGAATGGCAAATTAAATAATACTTGTGAAAGCACCTCAACAATGCAATGGGGTAATCAGATGTAAGTTGCTATTCTTTACTTCAACACTTTGATTTTGCAGATGAAAAACTTTCTGAACCTCAAAAAATTTAACCGATTTGCATAAGGGCATTTAACCTACATTATAGAGATTTTTTGAGGACTATATAAAGTCCCTAGGTGGCACAAACAGTTTGTGCTTGACTACTAACCTAAAAGTTGGGAGTTCAAACCCACTGAGCTAGTGGCACTGTGGAAGAAAGGCCTGGCAATCTGCTTTTGTAAATATTACAGCCGAGAAAACCCTATGGAACAATTCTATTCTGTAACACATGGGTTGCCATGAGTCAGAATTGACTTGATGGCAACGAGTTTATTCTGATAAATGAGATATAAAACACTTGGTTTATGGCCTGACACACATTAAGCACTCAATAAATTCTATCAATTATTATTATTATCATTATGCTCCTGCTGGTGCTGCTGTTGTTGATGGTGATGGTGGTGGTTGAAGATCTGTGCGGGAGACTGTTTCCTGACTCCTAGTCCATGCTCTTTCTATTACACTTTGGTTCTTTTGCAATTCTATGCAATTTTCATTTTCAAAGCAAAGAATGGGAATTCTAGAACACTTAATTGTGCTCATGAGGAACCTGCACATAGATTAAGAGGTAGACGCTGGAACAGAACAAGGGGATATGGTGCGTTTAAAGTCAGAAAAGGGTGTGCGTCCGGGTTGTATCCTTTCAGCGTACTTATTCAACCTGTATACTGAGCAAATAATCCGAGAAGCTGGACTGTATGAAGGATGGGGCATCAGGATTGGAGGAAGACTCATTAACAGTGTGCGATATGCAGATGACACAACTTTGCTTGCTGAAAGTGAAAAGGACTTGAAGCACTTACTGATGAAGATCAAAGACCACAGCTTTCAGTATGAATTACACCTCAACATAAAGAAAACAAAAATCCTCACAAGTGGACCGATAAGCAACATCATGATGAATGGAGAAAAGATTGAAGTTGTCAAGGATTTCATTTTACTTGGAGCCACAATCAACATCCATGGAAGCAGCAGTCAAGAAATCAAAACACACATTGCACTGGGCAAATCTGCTGCAAAAGACCTCTTTAAAGTGTTAAAAAGCAAAGCTGTCACCTTGAAGACTAAGGTGTGCCTGACACAAGCCATGGTGTTTTCAATCACCTCATTTGCATGCGAAAGCTGGACAATGAATAAGCAAGACTGAAGAAGAATCGATGCCTTTGAATTGTGGTGTTGGCGAAGAATATTGAATATACCATGGACTGCCAAAAAAACAAACAAATCCGTCTTGGAAGAAGTACAACCAGAATGCTCCTTAGAAGCAAGGATGGTGAGACTACATCTCACACACTTTGGACATGTTATCAGAAGGGACCAGTCCCTGGAGAAGGACATCATGCTTGGTAAAGTAGAGGGTCAGTTAAAAAGAGGAAGACCCTCAAGAAGATGGATTGACACAGTGGCTGCAACAATGAGCTCAAGCATAACAATTGTGAGAATGGCGCGGAGCTAGGCAGTGTTTTCTTCTGTTGTACATAGGGTTGCTATGAGTAGGAACTGACTCCATAGCACCTAAGAACAGCAACAACCTAAATATTGACAAATTTATGTTACTGCACCAACAGTCCAAGGTATTCTCTCAAATATATTACAAATCTTAATATACATTAAAATAAAATCTCTATGATGAGGTACTGGCATGCCCATGTTGTTATTATTTGCCATTGAGTCAGCTCCAACTCGTGGTGACCTTATGTATAACAGAGTAAAACATTGTCCATGGCCAAGATTTAACATGTATTTGCAAAATGAATTGATGGAAAAAGAATTAACACTTTAAGGAGGGAATTTCTATACACATGCTAAAATAACTCCTCCATGACTTTTTTCAACAACTTGCAAGATTCTTGTAGCTGGTTTTTGAGTAGTTGGCTTTCATTACAATAGGTCATTGCCAAGGTATACATTCAGTACAGATCCTCCTAGGTTAGAGATTTCCTGCCATATTCATCTGCTTTCACTTGGACTCTGTCTCCTTACACTCTGTTCTCCTTTCTCCTCTTCCTTCCATCCCTCCAGCTATCCCACTCCAATAATTTATCACCATCTTTACTGAGTTTGCAGAGTTGTGAAAGCAAGAACAGAGAAAGAAATGGAAATCCATGGAGGAGTAGACATTTACCTCCATAAATTTCAATTCTTGAGGTCTCCTTTCTACCGTAGGCAGTGATTTTTAACAGATTTTTACAAGCATTGGGTTTATTTATGCCAGACATCACCAAAAATTATAATTGTGACATAAACAATGTCTATAATTTGTCTAGGGGCTACGATCTTTTCTCTAAATTAGTACTAGATCAATACCCTGGTAAGTTGTCAAGGGTATTGCATTGAAGGCAGGTTTTGTAAACAAATAAACTAACATTTTATCCAGTTTCTTAGGCATTCTGCTTAGGCCTGGGTGAGGGCGTGGACGAACAGATAAAAGCAAACGCTTTGCCCTCAAATAATTTATAATTCCTATATAAATTTGAGATGTTGATAATTTATGCTTATGGAAGAATCCATAGACTTACTTTACAAAATTCTAAAATTCAACTCAATAGTGTATTTCAAATCAAATACTTTCTTGTCTATTTTTATTACTTCCATTTTTTTTATTATCGTACTTTAGATGAAGGTTTACAGAACAAATAGTTTCTCATTAAAAAGTTAGTACACATACTGTTTCATGACAATGGTTAACAAGCCCCCATGTCAACACTATCCCTTCTCAACCTTGGGTTCCCTATTACCAGCTTTCCTGTCCCTCCTACCTTCTAGTCCTTGTCCCTGGACTGTTGTGCCCCATTAGTCTCATTTTGTTTTATGGGACCGTCTAACCTTTGGCTAGATGGTGAACCTCAGGAGTGACTTCATTACTAAGCTAAAAGGGTGTCCAGGGGCCATACTCTCAGCGTTTCTCCAGTCTCTGTCAGTCCAGTAAGTCTAGTCTTTTTATGTGAGTTAGAATTTTGTTCTACATTTTTCTCCAGCTCTGTCCAGGACCCTCTATTGTGATCCCGGTCAGAGCAGTCAGTGGTGGTAGCCAGGCACCATCTAATTGTATTGGACTCAGTCTAGTGGAGGCCATGGTAGTTGTGGCCAATTAGTCCTTTGGACTAATCTTTCCCTTGTATCTTGTTTTCTTCGTTCTGCCTTGCTGCTGAAGGGGTGAGACCGGTAGAATATCTTAGATGGGTGCTCACAGGCTTTTAAGACCCCAGACGCTATTCAGCAAGGTAGAATGTAGAACATTTTCTTTATACAGTGTGTTATGCCAACTGAGCTAGATGTTCCCCAAGACCATGATCCCCACAGCCCTTCGCTCAGCAATTCAGTCCCTCAGGGAATTTGGATGTGTCTATGGAGTTTCCTTGTACAAGTTGTGCTGGCTTCCCCAGTATTGTGTACTGTCTTAACCTTCACCAGAGTTGCCACTTATCTATTGTTTATTTAGTGTTCCCCCCCCACACCTCCCATCCCTTGTAACCAACAAAGATTGTTTCTCTGTGTGTAAACTTTTTCATGAGTTTTTACGGTACAGGTCTCATACAATATTTGCCCTTTTGTGATTGACTTATTTCACTCAGCATAATGTCCTCCAGTTTCATCCGTGTTATGAGATGCTTCACAGATTCATCATTGTTCTTTATTGTTGCATAACACTCCATTGTGTGTATGTGCCATAGTTCGTTTATCCATTCATCTGTTGATGGGCATCTAGGTTGTTTCCATCTTTTTGCTATTGTGAAAAATGCTGCAATGAACATGGGTGTGCATATGTCTGTGTGACGGCTATTATTTCTCTGGGTTATATTCCTAGGAGTGGGATTGCTGGATCATATGGTATTTCTATTTCTAGCTTTCTAAGGAAGTGTCATATCATTTTCCAAAATGATTGCATTGTTTTGCGTTCCCACCAGCAGTGCATAAGAGTTCCAATCTCCCCGCAGCCTCTCCAACATTTGTTATTTCCAGTGTTTTCGATTCATGCCAGTAATGCCAGGGTGAGTTGGTATCTCATTGTGATTTTAATTTGCATTTCTCTAACGGCTAGTGATTGCGAGCATTTCCTCATATGTCTGTTGGCCACTTGAATGTCTTCTTTGGTGAAGTGTCTGTTCATTCCCTTTGCCCATTTTTTAACTGGATTATTTGTCTTTTTGTTGTAAAGGTGTTGGATTTTCTTGTAGATTATGGAGATTAGACCTTTGTCTGACTTGTAATGTCCAAAATTTTTTTCCCAGTCTGTAGGTTCTCTTTTCATGCTTTTGGTGAAGTCTTTTGATGAGCATAAGTGTTTGATTTTTAGAAGATACCAGTTATCTAGCTTATCTTCTGGAGTTTGTGTGTTGTTGGTTATGGTTAGTATCCTATTAATGCCGTGTATTAGAACATCTAGCGTTGATCCTATTTTTTCTTCTATGAACTTTATAGTTTTTGGCTTTATATTTAGGTCTTTGATCCATTTTGACATAGTTTTTGTGTATAGTGTGAAGTATGGGTCCTGTTTCATTTTTTTTCCAGATGGACATCCAGTTTTGCCAGCACCGTTTGTTAAAAAGACTGTCTGTTCCCCATTTGATGGACTTTGGGCGCTTGTCAAAGATCAGTTGACTGCAGGTGGATGGATTTACATCTGGTTTCTCAATTCTGTTCCATTGGTCAGCGTATCTGTCGCTGTATCAGTACCAGGCTGATTTGACTACCATAGCTATATAGTAGGTTCTGAGGTCGGGTAGTGTGAGTCCTCCTACACTCTTCTTCTTCAATAGTGCTTTACTTATTTGGGGCTTCTTCCCTTTCCTATAAAGTTAGTGACTAGTTTTTCCATCTCTTTAAAGAATATTGTTCGTATTTGGATCGGGATTGCATTGTATTTGTAGATTACTTTGGGTAGAATTGTCATTTTCACAATTTTGAGTCTACCTATCCATGAGCATGGTATGTTTTTCCGTTTATGTAGATCCCTTTGGGTTTCTTGCAGTAGTATTTTCTAGTTTTCTTTTATATGTCTTTTATATCCCTGGTTAGATTTATACCTAAGTATTTTATTTTTTTAGGGGCTATTATAAATGGTATTGTTTTCTTGGTTTCCTTTTCGTCATTCTCTTTATTGATGTATAGGAATCCAACTGATTTTTGTATGTTTATCTTGTATCCTGCTACTCTGCTGAATCTTTCTAATAGTTCCAGTAGTTTTCTTGTGGAGTCTTTAGGGTTTTCTATGTATAGTATCATATCATCCATAAACAGGGACAGTTTAACTTCTTTGTTACCAATTTGGATGCTGTTTATTTCTTTTTCTTGCCTTTTTGCTCTAGCTAGAACTTCCAGCACGATGTTAACTAGGAGTGATGATAAAGGGCATCCATGTTCTGTTCCTGTTCCCAGAGGAAATGTTTTCAGCCTCACTCGATTAAGAATGATGTTGGCTGTTGGTTTTGCATAGATGCCCTTTATTATGTTGAGAAATTTGCCTTCTATCCCTATTTTATTGAGATTTTTATCAGGAATGGGTGTTGGATTTTGTCAAATGCCTTTTCTGTATCAATTGAGATGATCATGTGGCTCTTTTCTTTCCTTTTATTTATGTGGTGGATTACGTTGATTGATTTTCTAATGTTGAACCATCCTTGCATACCTGGTATG
>NW_004444005.1:542711-573332 GCF_000243295.1 Trichechus manatus latirostris | reverse complement strand
TATGGTGGATTTTGTTTTAAAGTCTATTTTATCTGAGATTAGTATTGCCACTCCTGCTCTTTTTTGGCAGTTGTTTGCTTGCTATATTTTTTCCATCCTTTGATTTTCCATAAATTTACATCTTTGTTTCTAAGGTACGTCTCTGGTAGACAGCATATTTGATGGATCATGTTGTTTTAATCTATTCTGTCAATCTCTGTCTCTTTATGGGTAGACTGAGGCCATTTACATTCAGTGTACTTATTGATAGGTGTGAGTTTATTGCTGTCATTTTGTAGGGTTTTTTTTCTGTGGTGCTGACATTTTCTTTGTTCCTCTTACTCTCCTGTGCTGAGTTACTTTTGTTTGTGGATTTTTTTTTCATTTCTTTTGTTTTTGCAAGTTTTGGTTTTACTGAGACTTTATGTTTTTCCTCTTTATTTTGATGAGTACGTTTGTTAACTTTCTTTGTGTTTCCCCTTGAAATTTATCCGTATCTTCCTAAGTTCGAAACAGTCTATTATTACTTGGTATCGTTTTGCCTTCCTTTCCATTAGAAGGTTCTATAGCTACACCATTTATTCCCTGTTTTATTGCTCTGATGTTGTTGTTATTTACAGATTAACTTCTCTGATTCCCTGTTTTATTTCTTTTGGTATGGGATAGTCCTTGAGAGTTCATTTTCCAGATTTTTATCTGGGTGGTATGATCCTGCATCCTAGATTAAGCCTGTGAGGTGATGCAGTTTGTTCTCAGATCGAAGGACTCCCTTTAATAATTCTTGTAAGTTTGGTTTGGTTTTTACATAGTCCCTTAATTTCTGTGTTTCTGGAAATGTCCTAATTTCACCATCATATTTGAATGAGAGTTTTGCAGGATATATTATACTTGGCTGGCAGTTTTTTTCTTTCAAGGTTTAATATATGTTATCCTTTTGCCTTCTTGCCAGCATGGTTTCTGCCAAATAATCTGAGCTTAATCTTATTGTTTCTCCTCTGTATGTGACTTTTTGTTTTTATTGAGCTGCTGTCAGGATTCTTTGTTTGTCTTTGGTTTTGGCGAATGTGACTATGATATGCCTTGGTGATTTTCTTTTGGGGTGTATCCTATATGGGGTTCGTTGAGCTTCTTGGATGGCCAGCTTTTCATCTTTCGTGATATTGGGAAAGTTTTCTGTCAGCGGTTCTTCAATGATCCTCTCTGTGTTTTCTGTTTTCTCTCCCTGTTCTGGAACTCCGATCACTTGCAAATTTTTGCTTTTGATTGTATCCCACATAACTCTCAGGATCTCTTCATTTTTCATTGTTCTTTTTTCTGAGTTTTCCTCAAACAGTGTTGTACCTAAGTGTTTGTCTTCAGTTGCACTGATCCTGTCTTCTACCATTTCAAATCTGCTCCTCAGCCCTTCTATGACACTGTCCATTTCTGAAATCTTGTTGTTTATCTTTTGGATTTCTAATTGTTGTTTTTGTATGATTTTTAGTTGTGAATTTATTTTAGCATTTTGTTCTTGCATTATTTTCCTGAATTCTTCCATTTTTTTGGTCTGTATTTTCCATGAATTTGTCTGCCTTTTCCAAGAATTAGTCTATTTTTTCCTCATTTGTGTCTGCTTTTTGCTTCAACTCTAGGATAGCTCTGAATATTAGAGATTTGAATTTCCTATCAGGTAGTTCTAGTGCCTTTTCTTCTACTAGACAGTCATCTGGTGTTTTATTTTGGATGCCTACTGGAACTCTCCTGTCCTCTTTTTTTTTTTTAAAATATGTTTTGATATTGTCTGCTGTCTTTAGGGCATTTGGTAGTTATTTTCCTCGTTTATTGATTGTAGATTTGTTTGTTTCATCTGCTTTTTTGTTTTACTTGGTTATGTCTGAGCAGGCAGGCTATGTGTTCTTTGTTGGTTGCTTACCTGTGGGCATGATACTTTTCACCTCTTTCTCCAATGGGCAGGGTCAGTCGCTCAGATATGGTACAGCAGGGCAAGTCTAGCTGAAGAGGAGTTGCTGGGATGTTTTGTGCCATGTACTAGGGCCAACAGGTCAGGCCGGGAATCAGTCCAGGGCAGGTTCTGGTAGGCTGTGCCTGTGCTGCTTGGGGGTTTGATGTTCAGTGCACTGTGCAGGTAGGCAGGATGGAGGGGGGAGATTGTGATGTGGGGAGCTAAGATGGGTATGGGAAAGAAGAGAGAGAGGAGAGAGGAACAGGAGCCAAAAACATGCAAACAAAAAAGACTGCTAAGAGAGCTTGCTGTTGGAGTGGAGAGATGAGAGACTGAGAAATGGAGAAAAACAAACAAGGAGAAGAAGAAGGAAAAAAAATGAATAAATAAAAATTAGAAAGAAAAAAGAATAGCAAAGCTCCCAGGGATCACACCTGTGCGGCTGCGAGGTCTGGAGAAGTTGCTCCCAGGCCGTGAAGTACAGGCTGGCTAGAAGGCGTTAGAGGTGTCACTCAGTGCCAGGTATTCATGAGACAGGAAGAGAAGGTATGTATAGAGAGATGAGAAACTGAGTAATGAAGAAAGATAAAAAGGGAAAAAGAGAGAAAAGAAAACAAATAAAAAAAGACCAAGAAAATCCCAAAACAAAGAAAAAAAAAGAAAAAAGAAATGCCCTCAGAGATCCTCTGCGCATCTGCACAAACTGAGGGGGTAGGTCCCAAGCCATGCAGTACTGCCTGGCTAGAATGTGCTCCCAATTCTAGAAAAGAAAAAGAAAACAAACAGATCAAAACAAACAAACACACAAAAGCCCTGGGCAGCACGGGCCGGGAAGCAGTTTCACATTCGAGTGGCATTTCACAGCCTTTCAGGAAGAAGCAAAGATGGTGCATGGAGCCTGGTATTTCAGAGAAAGGAGAGGGAGGTGGTGAGAGTTATGGAAGAAATCAAAAGAAGCAGAAAAAAGCAACACCAGCAGCCAACAAATGGCACTCAGTGAGCTGGCCAGTGCAGGTGGGTGGAATCCAAGCAGCACTGGGGTGAAGCCGGTGCTTCCCTGCCAAGAAACTGTGGCCGCAGGAAGCAGATGAGGCCAAGTGGAGGTGAAGAGGGGTGGGGGGTGGGAAAGCATAGATTGCTGGTTACTGGTTGTTCTGTCTCCTGCTGGAAGCTCCGTGAAGCTGCTTTCCCATATCCTCTGTTCTCCGATCTCTGATAGGAGTCCAAGATGCCAGATCCGTGCTGCGTTAGCTGATAGGTGACCTCTACATGTATCTCTCCTCACTCTCTGTTCTCTGTCAGTTTTGTATTCCATTCGGCACTTGGCTGAGTTATTTATATCTTCATTTGATGCTTAGGGTTTCAGGATTGCCATTTTCTCTGTTTGGTTTAGTTTTTCAGATCTTTGCTGTGGAGGGATGGTGTGGTGCTTCTGTATATAGCAACATGTTGCCTGGAAGAGTTATGAAACAACAGGAGCAGAGATCTCTGCCATTGCTGCCACCCACTTCTATGGTTTTAATTGCATTTTGTCATCGTATTTTTTTATTCCTATGCTTATATTTGCACTAATAATGCACTCATTATACAAATATTTAATGGGCACTTACAATGCATGGGTCTCTTTTGGAGACATAGCACATGACAAACACTCTTCCCTTAAAGAACTTGCTTTCTAAAGGGAGAGAGACAATAGACAAACAAGAATAATATAGTTTAGTAAATGCTATCAAGAAAAAAAACAAAGCAGGTTAAGATGATAAAAGGGCCAGGGAGTGCTATTTTAGTGAGAATAGTTAGGGAGGTTCTCTCTGCGGAGGTGACATTTGGATAGAGACATGATTAACGTTGGAGCCATGAAAAGAACCAGTAAACAGCATTCCAGGCAGAAGGAACAGCATGTGCCTGGGGCAGAAACAAACTTGACATATTTGTAGAACATATAGAAGGCCCGTGTGGCTAGAGCTGAGTTAACAGATACTAACTTACATATGCGTAACTTTCAATTCATATAATCTGTCCATTATTTTATTTGCACCTTACAATAGAGAATAATTATTATTATTTGTGATTTTAATGTTATGTGTCAACTTGGTTAGGCTGTGATTCTCAGTGATTTGGCAGACACTCCCATTTTGTGATCTGATGTGAGCAGCCAACCAGCTAAAAGAAGTTTCCTTGGGATGTGGCCTACATCCGTAATATAAATGGATGTTCTGGCAAAGCTTTCTCTTCTTTTGATCTTGCATTCAATAGTGTCATCCGACCTCTGATTCTTGGGATGTGTGAAGCCTTCAGCCTACTGCCTGACCTGCAGATTTTGGATTCGCCAGCTCCCACAACCCCATGACTTGCAGATTTGGGGTTTGTCAGCCCCTGCAACCACGTGAGCCAGGAGAAGCTGGCAGCCTGCTGCCTGACCCATAGATTTGGGACTTGACAACCTCCACAACTGTGAGAGCCATTTCCTTGAAATGAACTTCTCTCTGTATATATATATATATATGCTTCACTGGTTTTGCTCCTCTAGAGAACCCAGCCTAGGATATCACTTCTACTTTACAGATTAGGAAACTGACTCTCAAAGAGGTTAAAAAAGAGGTTAAAAGAGATGGAGCTTGGCTTTAAATCCTTTTTTTCAGACTTCAAATCAAGGACTCTTCTCACACTTCAGATAATGCTATTGTGAATGCTTGTTTGGTTTTGGGCTGATCTTAAGATACTGGAAATTCTGTAAAATCTCTTCCAGGGAAAACAGGGCACGGAAGAATCAGTGGCTATCATGAGCTGTCATACTTGAATCATGAGGTGGGATTTAAGGGCAGGGTATAGGTCTCTGTCTCCATACTAGGGTTTCCTTGGGCAGAGGGATAATCTCTAAGACATTATCCTGTCAAAGTCTCCAGTGGGTTAAGACAAGTTTGTTGTTGTTGTTGTGTGCCATTGGGTTGATGCCGACTCATAGCAACTGTAAATGACAGAGTAGAACTGCCCCATAGAGTTTCCTAGGCTCTAATCTTTATGGAGAAACGCTATGGGGCAGTTCTACTGTGTCCTATAGGGTCGCTGTGAGTTGGAATCGACTAGACGGCAATGGGTTTGGTTTTTGGTTTTAACCTTTATGGCAGCAAATCACCAGGTCTTTTCTCCCATGAAGCCACAGGCGGGTTTGAACTGCCGACCTTTTGGTTAGCAGCTGAGTACTTAACCATTGCACCACTTGGGCTCCTTTAAGGCAGGTTTCCAAAGTATAATTAAGGAGCAAATCTCCAATATTTGTATAGACACTTTATGTGCTTCTGGCCTGGAAAAGAATCTCATGAAGACATCTTGATGAGGTTCCAGGCAGACCCTGATGCTCACATGATACTCAGAGAAATTTAGAGCAGGATGAGACTTTGGAAACCATCAGGATTCACACATACTTTGTCACTTCCTAATTAATAAAGCCAAAATTTGGGTGATATGACTACACATCTAGATAGAGGCAGAACTGGGATGATTGCATTCATTCTTTCATAAAGCATTTATTGAGCACTTAACTATCTGCCACACACTGTGATGGATGCTGGGGATGAACAAGACATAGTCCCTAAATTCAGGAAGGTTGGATTCCAGAGGAAAACCAAACATATAAACACGTAATTATCACACAATAAAAACTTCATGGTGGAGGCATCTAGAGAACAGTATAGAAGACTAACAGAAGAAACTTTGCTCTCCATTCTGTGCTGCCTTGTTGAGAAACAGTCTATTTCTGAGGGAGAAAGTACTCTTGATAGAAAATTCCTCTATTGGCTTTTCTCATGTGACTTACTAAGAGCTGAGTAATTTCTGGAAGTTCTTTGAATAAACATCTGTATGTCACAGTGTTCTATCATTAGTGAAAGAGTACGTTCACGGAATAAGCACTTAATGTGATAAAATTCAGAAATGAGCTACCAATAGTTAAAAGTTTTCACTTCTGGTAATATTTAGGAATAACTTAGACATACGTCTGTGCAAAGTGTTTGGGAAAACTGAGGTTGGACAGATGACTTTGAGTTATCTATTATAGCTATGTAGGGGCAGTTGCAGTTCAGTGGTAGAATTCTCACCTTCCCTGTGGGAGACCTAGGTTCATTTCCTGGCCAATGCTCCTTATACATAGCCACCACTTGTCTGTCAGTGGAGGCTTGCATATAATTATGATGCTAAATAGGCTTCAGTGGAGCTTTCAGACTGTTATGGATTGAATTGTGTCCCCCCAAAATATGTATCAGAATTCTAACCTCTGTACCTGTGGATGTAATCCCATTTGAGAATAGAGTTTTCTTTGTTATGTCAATGAGACCATATCAATGTCTGCTGTGTCCTAAACCTACTCACTTTTGAGACATAAAAAAAGCAGAGTAGTCACAGAGAAGCAAGTACAAACTGAGGGGAAGACACATGTCATACAGAGATCACCAAGGAATCAAAGAATGCCAGGCTACAGAAAATGAAAGACATCTTCCCCCAGAGATGACAGAGAGCCTTCCCCTAGAGCTGGTGCCCTGAATTCAGACTTCTAGCCTCCTAAACTGTGAGAAAATAAGTTTCTGTTCTTTAAAATCACCCACTTATGGTATTTCTGTTACAGCAGCAACAGACACAGACTAAGACATAAATTAAGATGGACTAAGAAAAAAAGATGGGCGATCTACTTCCGAAAATAAGCCATTGAAAAAGCTATGGGTCACAATGGTCCAAACCACAACCAATCATGAAGATGGCAGAAGACTGGGCAGTGTTTTGTTTCATCTGCGTAAGGTCACCATGAGTCAGGGACTGACTTGATCGCAACTATCTACAACATTCTAGCTATATGATTTAATCATTGTCTGTGGTAAACTGTTACTTGGGAGGCAATGTATAGGCTGTGTTTCATAAAGTCACACAGTTGAGAATCTATTAAGTATGAGCAATGTTTATTAAATACAATTTCTCTCTGGGTTTGCGTGATTATTTCTAAATAACTGCCTCTAATACAGGAACCACGTACCAAATACCTCAGACAATAGAAATTGCAGCACTCTCTCACTGTATGTGGTCTAAAGGCAGACACGTATCTGGGAAGCTCCTTGAAAGCCTGTCTTCCTGCTGTATATTCTCTCAGCTCCTGCTTCATTCTCTCATTTTTCACCTTCTCTTTATTCTTCCAACTTGACCCTCTGCGTGGTCATCTGGGTGACTCCCTGGACCCTTCTGCACTAAGAGGTGAGTTCTATGTCAGTCTGCCTTGGACATGGTCCAGAACTCCCAAACCTGAATCTGCCTCCATGGTGAGTGGCAGGCAGTCCAGCCATTAGGCCAGACAGTTTCAAATCTTTCCAGAACACCAAATTTACTTGTGAGGAGCCCATAAAACAAAGGGGAAAGAGTAAGATAACTGTTATTATAAGAACGTCTGAAGACTGTGGATATAGAATGGACACAAACATTGCCAATAAGGTCTCACAAAAACTGGATGGGCTTTCCTCACTGGCCTTAATTGACTACCGTTTTGAAATTGACAACTGTTTCCAAGCTGAGAGATGTTTCATGTGACTACATATATACTTTTTATTAACACCTAAAAGGAGTCATTTATAAATCTATTCACTACCACATTAAACACATTCTGGAGGAAAAACTTGTGAAATTTGTGCTATCTTTTCTAAAGCATAAAATAAACAACTACAATTATTTATGAGATAAAATAATTGCTTGCATTCATTAGAGCCTATTTACCTTCATGAACATGTTTTTCTCTGTTTGCAAATAATGTTGAGTTTCTGACAAAGAAACAAAGAAAGGCTACCTCCTAGCCAGTTCTTGCATTTGTGGAGAACAAGGAGATTCCACTTACTGCAGAGCTTTGTGAAACATTCATAATTCATATCAGGGACCATCAAAAGCGTTTCCCAGAATTGTCAGAAAATTCTTTCAGCTCCTGTAGTGATGAAAAACTACAATCTTGTGAATATGATTAAGGTGAATTGGAATCTAAGAAAGCCATTAGTAGCCACACCAGCTCTCTTCAAGCTCTTGGAAAGTAGTCTCTAGGAAAAAGTCGGTTTGACAGATGATTTCATGGCATTTTACTCAGTGTGGGATGTATTTTAGAAGTAGTGCATCAAAACCTTGACCTTTGCTTCATTTTGATCTTTACTGTTGATTTAGAAGATTAGAGGCATTCCAAAATCTTTTTTCTAAATGCCTTCCCATATATGCAGCAAGAAGGATTCAGAAAGGATTTGACACACAATGTGGAAGCATAAATCACCCAAGGGGAGGGTATTTGCAAATTGCTCTCCCCTTTATAATTCCATCTCATTAGGGAAGAAGGAATGGGTGGGTGGACCAGCAGTTACACATCAGGAATTGTATTTTCCGTCTAGAGCAGTGAGGATCTTGTGGTATGAACCCCCCTCCTGAGGAAACTATTGCAGGTTTTTATTGTGCATAAAAATTCTTCTCTGGTGGGTTTTTGCAGTTTAAAGACAATGTGTAAACCAAAATTAGAAGCTGCTTAGCCTTTTATTTTATTGACTTCTTAGGTTTAGTGTAAAAAGAAAAAAAAAAAAAAGGAATGATCCCATGATATATTTTTTATTTCCTTATTTCCTTTGTGGGTTAAGATGAACATACGGTTTGAAGTAGATTTATAAAATATACTCATTTAGTCACTGATGTCCAGTGTATTTGACAGGCCAAGGAGTAAGACATGTAGTCTAGGGGCACTGAGGACTAATGAGTAATATTTGTGGTCACATTTTCATAACCCTGTTGTGAATAAAGCCTGCTTTCCAAAAGACATCTTGTATACTGTCTCCAGGGTTTTCTGATAATTCTAGAGTATGCAATAATTATAAGTATTTTCAGTCATTTCATATGTCGTGTTTTTTTCATCATTATCACAGCCCTGTGGAGACATCAGTAAATAAGTATTTATTCAATGACTTCTTTGAATAATTAATTTTTGACGACTTGCTAATATTCCAGACACTATTCTAGACCTGAGGTTCTAGCTATTAAGTGCTTGTATTTCCCTCTTTCCACTTGGCTCCACACTCTGGAAGCACAATCATTTTATTCTGCCTCCTGGCTTCCAAGATCCATTGCAGTGTCTTTCCCTTTTTCAAGCCCAGACTCTAAACTCAAATTACTGTTATATGGGTAATGTTATAAATATACAATTATTAATAAACCAAAAACATAAATAAATAATACATAATACATAAACATAATAAATAAACCAGTAGCCATTAAGTCAATTCTGATTCATGGCAACCCCATGTGTGTCAGAACAGAACTGTGATGCAAGGGTTTTAATGACTGTGATCTTGTGGTAGTAGATTTCCAGGTCTTTCTTCTGAGGTGCATCTGGGTGGCTTTGAGCCGCCAATCTTTTTGTTCATAACCAAACACTTAACAATTTGTGCAACTCAGGAACTGCAATTATTAATAATCTATACTAATCACTAAAAATTAGCCCACCAACCAATGTTGTGAAGTCATAACATCCTTAAACCAGTGCTTCTGAGGGACTGTTTAATGGCATCAACAGGAAGTACCATGCTACTATGTAAAGGGGACAGCCACTTTTAATTTATACCCAAGTGAGATAGTGATTTTTTCCACTTACTGGAACAAATCACTCTTCTTTTTTTTCCCCCAGGATGAGAGAGAACACCTAAGCAAACCAAAAAGATTATTCCCAGGGTTACCAAATGAAACAGTCAATCAACATTTTTCAGAGTATATTAGAAAGAGGAATATCCATGGAATCCAAATAATGACAACTATATATCTGACCAAATTCGTCAGCAGAAATTAAAGACTGAGGATCAGATGCAAGAATGAAACTATCTTTATATAAAATGTAACAGAAAGAACATAACATGGGAGAAATTCTAGGTAATTGTGGGTTTGATGATGACTTTTTAGGTACATTAAAAGTATAATCCATAAAAGAAAAAAAATTGATGAGTAGAACTTTATTAAAATTAGAAACTTCTGCTCTGTGAAAGACACTGTTAAGAGAATGTAAGGACAAGCCACAAACTAGGTGAAAATATTTGCAAAACACTTATCTAATAAGGGACTTGTATCCAAAATACACAAAGAACTTAAAGCTCAATAATAAGAAAACAAGCCAATTATAAAATGGGCAAAAGATATGAAGAGACATCTCATGAAAGAAGATACACATATGGCAAATAAGCATATGAAGAGATGCTCAACATCATATGTCATCAACAACAACAACAACAAAAAAACCACCAAACCCACTGCCATTGAGTTGATTCCTTTTATAGTGACCCTATAGGACAGAGTAGAACTGCCCCATGGGTTTTCCAAGGAGCAGCTGGTGGATTTAAATTGCTGACTTTTTGGTCAGCAGCCAAGCTAAATGCAAATTAAAACAACAATGAGATACTACTACACACCTATTAGAATAGCTAAAGTGTAAAAACACTGACAATGCCAAATGCTGACAAGGATGTGGAGCAACAGGAGTTCTCATTCACTGCTGGTGGGAATGCAAGATGGTACAGCCACTTTGGAAGATAGTCTGGCAGTTTCTTACAGAGCTAAACATCCATTTACCATACCACCCAGCAATCACACACTAGGTATTTACTCAAATGAGTTGAAAATGTATGCTCGCATAAAAACCTGCACAGAAATGTTTATAGCAGCTTTATTCATAATTGTCAAAAATTGAAAGCAGCTGACCAGTGGGGAAAGATGGCGAAGTGAGTTGTTGCTCCCAGTTATCCCCCAGGAACTAACCCACTGAACAATGAATAAAAATATATACAGAATGAGATCTCAGAATTCCAGACAGCTGCTGAGGTGTTGGAGAGTCGAGATGAGTCCAGAAACCGGGGAGAAGAGGATCAGGGATGGCACAGAAGCTGGGAGAACCTACCCATTAGCATCTGGAGCACTTGCTCACCACAGCCACTTTGGGATGGGGTTAGGCAACACCCTGAACTAAAAACACAGAACAAGAGCTAAACTGAGGAACCTGTAGCTTGATTTTTAAAGCTGCACAGATTGGCTGTGGGATTTCCCAGGCTGCGCACTTGGTAGGGGGCAAAAGGAGACCTTGGCACTGTGAGAGAGTGTTGCTGAATCTCACCAACATCTGAGATGGAGGGGCACTAGGAACTGGAGGTGCTGAAAAGGCACCAGGGTGAGGAGGAGCCTTCAGATGGGCAACAAAGAGGGAAATGACTGACACCCTGCCCACAGTGGGACACTGTGGTAGAGCCTGTGTAGGGGCACCCATGAGGCAAAGACATAGAGTGCTCTTAACCTTCACCACAGGAAAGCCAAACATCACTGCTTACGTCAGTGTCACCAAGGTAGAGCCTTTGAAGGGGTGCTCATGAGGGAAAAGACACAGAGTGCTCCCCACCTTAGCCATGGTAAAGCCAAACACCACCATTTACGTCAGTGTCTGTGGCCAGCTAAAATCCCCCATGCATGTGTATTGAACTCCAGAGACCAAGCACCCAGAACTCCTGAATCAGCACTGAAAAAAAAAAGTAAGGATAAGAGTGCCCTCTGGTGATTCTTAAGGAAATATATATATATATATATATATATATATATAAACCCAGTTGCCATTGAGTCAATTACAACTCATAGATACCTTAAAGAGCAGAGTAGAATTACCCTATAGGGTTTCCAAGGCTGTAAATCTTTACAGAAGCAGACTGCCGCATCTTTCTCCCAAAGAGCAGCTAGTGGGTTTGACCTACTGACCTTTTGGTTACCAGCCAAGCGCTTAACCACTATGTCACCAGTGGAGTGAAATCAGGTATAACCAGAACACCTTCCCACGAAAATCAGAAAACATAATTTAAACTACTAAAAAAAAAGCTACCAAAATGACCCAAGTTCAACAAAAAATAGTAAAACACACAAAATCATAAGAGAAGAAGAACCAATCAAAAGGAAAACATAAAGAAGAAGAAATTTCTCTCATGGGGGCAAGGTTAATACAAAAAATAGAAAATTTTCAGACAATGGTGCTAAACATGTTTAAAGAAAGTGAAAAGCATACAGAAAACAAACTAATGGAGATCAGGAAACAAATGGAGGAACAAAATGAGAGACATGACAAGGAAACTGAAAACATCAAGAAACAAAAACAAACAAACAAAATCAAAGAGAACTACTGGAACTGAAGAATAAAGCAACTGAATTGGAAAAATCAAGAGAAACACTCAACAATAGTGTCAAACAGACATAAGATAGACTAATTGAACTAGAAGACAGAATAACTGAACTTACCAGATCTCAAGAAAAACAAGGGAAAGAACAAAGAAAAGTGAACAAAGCTAAATGGAAATATAGGACTCAGTTAAGAAATCTAACATTAGATTGGAATTCCAGACTACCATGACAACAATAAAGGCATAGAAAGAATTTCCCAAAGGATAATCAGAGAGAATTTCCCAAACCTGAACAGAGAACCAAGACTTAAAATACAGGAAGCTACATGAACCCCAATTAGAAGAAATACAAAAAGATCAACTCTGTGCCATATCCTAATAAAATTCCTGAAAACCAAAGACAAGGAGAGAATTCTGAAAGCGTCAAGAGAAGAATAGAATATAACATACCAAGGGCCCTTCATAAGAATCATTGCAGATTTCTGCCCAGAAACTCTAGAGGCCTGAAGACAATGGAGCGACATATATAAAATACTGAATGAAAACAATTGCCAATCAAGAATTCTTTACCCAGCACAAGTTGCCGTTCAAAAATGAGGGAAATAACAAGACATTCCAAAATAAACAGAAGCTCTGGGAATTTGCTAACACCAGACTAGATTTGCAATATTACTCAAGGGAGTTCTCCAAAGGGAAAGGCAAGAACCTTAAACAAATACTTGAATCTGTACATGGGAAAGGAGCCCTGGTGGTGCAGTGGTTAAGAGCTCACCAAAAGGTTCACAGTTTGAATCCACCAGATGCTCCTTGGAAAGCCTATAGGGCAGTTCTACTCTGTCTTGTAGGGTCACTATGAGTTGGAATTGATGACAATAGGTTTGGTTTGGTTTATTCATGGGGGAAGAAAAGTAAGAAAGAGAGAGAGAGACAGATCTCCAAAAAACACCACAACACAATTAATCATAAGACCCAAGTACATGATATTTTCAGGGAATAAACTCAATAATAAGATCTTGCAAACAATACAACATCAAGTTTGTAAGAAATAAGTACAAATAAACCTATTGGATATAGAATGTACAACGATGTTAATGAAGATTCACCAACAGAAATGAGGGAGGGAGGAATATATCAGGAATAGATGTAATGTGTTAAGGTTGTATGTTGTCTGTTGTTCATATGTTAAACATTGTCACAATAGTAAGTTGTATAAGTAAAATGTGTGGTAACCACTAAGAAATTACTGAGAAAATACACAGAAGAAGGGAAAAAGCAAAAAGTCTCATCACAAGAAAGCATCTAAATACAAACAAAAACAGAAATATCAGAATAAAAAAACAGAAGGTACAAAACACTAAAAAAAAAATAGCAAATTGAATGAGGTAGATGCTTCATTTTCATAATAACTTTAAAGGTCTAAACTCTCAATGAAAAATGCAAAGAGTGGTGGAATGGATAAAAAATCCTTTTCCATCCTTTTGCTGTCTACAAGAAACACACCTTAGACATAAGGAGAGAAATGGACTGAAAATAAAAGGATGGAAAAAAATGTTCCATGCAACGAGTAAACAAAAAGAGCACGGATGGCAATACTTATATCAGATAATATAGACTTTAAATCAAAATTTATTACAAGAGATAAAGAAAGACATTACATAATAATAAAAGGGTCACTCCAGCAAGAAGACATAACAATTATGAACACATATGCACTATCTTAGTCATCTAGTACTGCTCTAACAGAAATACCACAGGTGGATGGCTTTAACAAAGAGAAATTCATTTTCCCACAGTCTACTACACTAGAAGTCCAAACTCAGGGCATCACCTCCAGGGGAAGTCTTTCTCTCTCTGTTGGCTCTGGGGGAAGGTCCTTGTCATCAATCTTTCCTTGGTCTGGGAGCCTCTCAGTACAGGAACCTCTGGTCCAAAGGACGTGCTCTGCACCCTGTGCTGCCTACTTGGTAGTATGAGGTCCCCCTTCTCTATTCGCTTCCCTGTCCTTTTATCTCTTGTAAGATAAAAGTGGTACAGGCCACACCCCAGGGAAACTCCCTTCACACTGGATCAGGGATGTGACCTGAGCAAGGGTGTTACATCCCACCCTAATCCTCTTTAACATAATCTACTCTTGCCTCGTTAACCACAGGCAGAGATTAGAGTTTACGACACATGGGAAAATTATATCAATCACAAAATGGAGGACAACCACACAATACTGGGAAACATGGCCTAACCAAGTTGATACACATATTTTTGGGGAACACAATTCAATCCATAACAAACACCTACTACGTCTCAGGTGCTATAGTGAGGCAAACAAAACAGACATGGACCCCATTCTCAAGCAACTTAGAATCTAATAATGATAAACAAGTAAGTAAACAAATAAGTTAGAAATAGCAAATTGTGGAGAGTGCTAGGGTGGCAAATAGTAGCATATAACAAGAATCAGGACAAAAGGAAGGATACACTTTCAGTGTGATGGTTAGAAAAGGTGTCGCTGAGATGATATGTAAGTTGACACCTGGAGGAAGAAAAAGAACTAGCCAGTAAGCAAAGAGTAAGTGGGAAGAGGTTATGCGGCAAAGGGCATGTCAGGTGCAAAAGTCCTGAGGGAGAAAATTTTGGCATCTAATCTTGCTTCATTAACCACAGCCAGAGATTAGGATTTACAACACATAGGAAAATAATATCAATCAAAATGGAGGACAACCACACAATACTGGGAATCATGGCCCAGCCAAATTGATACACATTATTTTTGGGGGACATAATTCAATCCATGATGTGCACCTAACAGCAATGCTCCAAAATGCATCAAACAAATATTGACTAATATGAAAGGAGAAGTGGACAACTCCACAATAATAGTAGGGGACTTCAACACAGCATTTTCAATGCTAGACAGAATATCTAAGGAGATCACTAAGGACATTGAGAACTTAAATAAGACCATAAGTCAATTTGACCTAATGGACATATATAGAACATTCCACCCATCAGCAGAACAATACACAGTTCTCCAGTGCACGTGGATCATTTTCCAGAATACACCATATGCTAAGACACAAAACAAGTCTCAATGAATTGGAAAATATTGAAATCATACAAAACGTCTCTCGGACTGTAATGATATGAGGCTAGAAATCAAAAACAGGAAAAATAAGGAAGAAAAAAATAAATGGAAACTAAATAATACACTACTAAAAAGCTATTGGGTTGTAGAAGACAGCAAAAGTGGAATTAAAAAATTCTTAGAATCCCTTTGAGAATGAGAATGAGACAAGGATGCCCATTATCACCACTTTTATTCAATATTGTACTGGAAGTCCTAGCCAGGGCAGTAAGGATAGAAAAAGAAATAAATGGCACCCAAATTGGAAAGGAAGAAGTAAAACCATCTCTATTTGCAGATGACATGATCCTGTACATAGAAGACCCTAAAAATTCCATAAGAAAACTGCTGGAACTAATAGAAGAATTCAGCAGCATTACTGGGTACAAGATCAACACGCAAAAATCAGTTGGATAACAATAATACCTAAGAATTAACCTAACCATGGACATAAAAGACTTATGCACTAAAAATTATAAAACACTACTGTTATTGTTTTTAGGTGTCATCGAGTCAGTTCTGAGTCATATGTACACTATGTACTACAGAACAAAACACGTCCTGGCCCCGTGCCATCCTGATAATTATTGCTATGTTTGAGCCCATTGTTGCAGCCACTGTGTCAATCCATCTCCTTCAGGGTCTTCCTCTTTTTTGCTGACCCTCTACTTTACCAAGCATGATGTCCTTCTCCAGGGATAATATGTCCAAAGTGTGTGAGACCAAGTGTCGCCATCCTTGCTTCTAAAGAGCATTCTGGATGTACTTCTTCCAAGACAGATTTGTTTGTTCTTCTGAAAGTTGATGGTATGTTTAATATTCTTCACCAACACCATAATTGAAAAGCATCAATTCTTTGGTCTTCCTTATTCATAGTCCAGCTTTCGCATGCATATGAAGAGACTGAAAATACCATGGCTTGAGTCAGGCACACCTAAGTCCTCCAAGAGACATCCTTCCTTTTTAACAGTTTAAAGAGGTCTTTACAGCAGATTTGATGCTCCCTTTCCCCCAAAACAAACAAACAACAACAACAACAACAAAACTACTACTACAAGAGATCTACAAAAATGAAAGATAACCTGTGCTTGTGGATTGGAAGATTTAATATAGTGAAAATGTCAATTCTACCTAAAGTGATCTACAGATATAATGCAATCCCATCACAAATCCTAACAATATTCTTTACTGAAATGAAAAAAACTAATAACCAACTTCATATGGAAAACAAAGAAACCTCAAATAGCCAAAGCAATATTGAAGAAAATGAACAAAGCAGGAGGCCTCACACTCCCTATATCAAAACATACTATATAGGCACTGTACTCAAAATATACTGGTATTAGATCAATGATAGACACATAGACCAGTGGAATAGAATTGAGAACTCATAACTAAACCCAGTCATCTTTGGACAACTGATTTTCGACAAGGGGTCAAAGTCCATTGAGTGGGGCAGAAACAGTCTCTTTAATAAATGGTGCTGGCAAAACTACATAATCACCTTCAGAAAAATGAAACAGGATCCATACCTCACACCATACACAAAAACTAACTCAAAATGGATCAAAGACCTAAATGTTAAACCTAAAACTGTAAAATTCCTGGAAGAAAATACAGGAAGAAGACTATGGGACCCAATCTTTCATAAAAATAGGACGACAAATATGACAACAAATGTACAAATAGAAAAATAAAAAATGGATAAATGGGACCTCAAAAATTAAAAACTTATGCTCATTGAAAGACATTATCAAAAGAGTAAAAAGAAAACCTACCGACTAGGAATAAATGTTCAAAAATGACATATCTGATAAGGGTCTAATCTCCAAAATTTATAGAAAACTTCAACAACTCAACATCAAAAAGACAAACAACTCAATTATAAAATGGGCAAAGGACATGAACAGAACCTTAACAAAAGCAGACATTCAAACAGCCAACAAACACAGAAAAGATTCTCATGATCATTAGCCATGTAAAAAATCCATTGCCTTGGAGTCGATTCCAACTGATAGCGACCCTATAGGATAAGGTAGAATGGCCCCGAAGGGTTTCCAAGGAGCAGCTGGTGGATTCAAACTGCTGAACTTTTGGTTGGCAGCTGAACTCTTAACCACTATACCACCAGGGCTCCCATTACCATGAGAGAGGTACAAATCAAAACTACAATGAGATACCATCTCACCCCAGCTAAAATGGGACTGGTGAAAAAAACAAAAAAACAGATAACCACAACTGTTGGCGAGGATGTGGGGAGATTGGAACCCTTATCCACTGCTGGTGGGACTGTAAACCACTATGGAAAAAGATATGATGCTTCCTCAAAAAACTAGAAATAGAACTACCCTACGATCCTGCAACCCCACTCCTAGGATATACCCTAGAGACTAAAAGTAGTGACACAAACAGATATGTGCACTCTTATGTTCATTGCAACTTTATTCACAATAGTGAAAGAATTGAAACAACTGAAGTGCCCGTCAGTGGATGAATGGATAAACAAAATGTGGTACATACATACAGTGGGATACTACATAACCATAAAGAACAATGATGAATTCATTGGACCTGGAAGGCATACTGCTAAGTGAAATAAGTCAAGAATATAAGGACAAATATTGTACGATTCCTCTTTTATAAGAAGACAAGAATAGACATACATAAAGAGACCAATGTTCATTTGTGGTTACCAGGGTGAGGAAAGGAGGGAGATGGAAGCGTGCTTTAGATCATAGATACTTGTTATTTTTTGGTGATGGGAAAAGTGGCACTGAATGTGGGTGCAGTGAGCTCATCATGAGCAAAGTAAATGATGCCACTGAGTAGCACTCATGAGAAAGGATGCCTTTACCAAAGAATTGGACATACATAAGTGGGCAACAACTCCAACAAAGAACAAAAAATGAGTCTAGGATCACATAAGGATGAGTATAAGCGTATAGGTATATAGATGGGTACAGGTGTATACATATGTGAGAACATATAGAAGAATCTATATGTACTTGTAAATACAGATATATGCAGGCAGACACATACATTCATTGAAGACACAACTAGTGATACTCCTCAGACATAACCAAACACCTTCCAAGGTCAGTTTTCTAGGTTTAAAAACTTAGGATCATAGTCTTATGGAACAACTCAGGCAATTGGCATAATACAGCTCACAGAGTTCATGATCTGCATCCTAGTGAAGTGAGTAGTGTCTGGGGTCTTAAAATCTTGAGAGCTGCCATTTAAGATACGACTATTAGTCTCTACTTGTCAGCAGCAAAAGAATAAGAAGGTCACCAAAATCACAGAGAAGAAATAAGTCTATAAGGCTGATAGCCTACACAAGCCACAACCTCAACTACCCTGAGACCAGAAGAACTAGCTGGTGCCCGGCTACCGCCATTAACCTATCTGACCAAGGGCACAAGAGATGATCTTCGTTAGAATGGGAGAAAAATGCAGAACAAAACTCAAATTCTTAAAAATGGCCAGACTAACTGGACCACCTAAGACCAGAGGAGTCCCTGAGACCATTGCCCTGAGACACTCTTTAAACCTTGAACCAAAACTATCCCCTGAAATCCCCTTTAACAGAAAAGCAGAGTGACACACAAAATAAAGGATATTACCTATTAGATTGGTGCTCAACTAAAAAAAAAAAAAAAAATCTGTATGAGTCCAAAACCCATAAACGCATTGCCCTTGAGTCTCTTCTGATTCATAGAGACCCAACAGGACAGAGTAGAACTGACCCCATAGGGTTTTGCAAGGCTGTAAATCTTTACAAAAGCCGATTGCTACATCTTTCTCCCTGAGTTCAAAAGGTCTTCATGTAATCAAATGTAAAGATGAGAAGATAAGGGAGCAGGGAAACTAGAATACTGGAAATGGAACAACCAGAACACAACTAATGAAAATATTGACACAGTGTGAAAAATGTAACTAATGTCATTGATCAATTTGTGTGGAAATTATCAAATGGGAACTTGCTGTTTAAACTTTCACCAAAAACACAATAAAATGTTATTTAAAAACATTGAAAATAGCCAAGAGTTTCTTCAATAGGTGAATGGATAAATAAACTGTGGCACCTTCATACTATGGAGTATTATTCAGTGATAAAAACAATAAGCCATCAAAGGCATGGAAGAACTTCAAGTGCATATAGCCAAGTAAAAGAAGCCAATATGAAAAATCTACAAACTGTATGATTCCAACTATATGATATTCTGAAAAAGGCAAAGCTATAGAAATAGTGAAAAAAGAACTGTGGTTGTCAGGGCTTCCCAGGGAGAAAGAGAAGGATGACAGGTGGAGCACAGGGGATTTTTAGAGTATTGAAACTATTCTGAATGATACTGTAATGGTGGACACAGGACATTATCCATTTGTCAAAACCCACAGGATTGTACAACACAAAGAGCAAACACTAATGTAAATGATAAACTTTGGTTAATAATAATGTATCAGTATTATTTCATAAATTGTAACAAATGTACCATAGGAGAGCAAATTGATAATAAGGGGAGTGACCGTGTGTCAGGGAGGAAAAGGTGTATACAGGAACTCTACAAAATTTTTCTGTAAACCTAAAACTGCTCTAAAAATTAAATTCTATTAAAAATAAAATTGAAAATTTCGTGGAAAACACAAAAGTAACACCCTAATTGGGAAAACATAAGGATAGAAAAAATATCCAGGTAGCACTTTACAGGGAACTATTCTCTTGACCTTAATGGCTAAGTTTCCATACAAGTTCCTTATTAAATAGGAAGTAGAAGTTGATTTCAGAGCATCACTAAAATATTCACAGTCTGTTATACTCACCTAGGTTGTATTAACTATCTGGTAAATGTACTTTAATTCCATAGTATTGACTTAGTAATTCTCTACAAATGTTTTATTGTGTTCAAAAAGTCCCAAGTTAATGAATTCCTCTCTGGTTGTTGCTCTCAAATTTGACTGTGCATCAGAATCAACTGGAAGGCTTGTTAAAACTAGATGGCTTGGTCCCACCCCCAGAATTTTTGATTTTGTAGGTCTGGAGTGGAACCCAAGAATTGCATGTCTAACAAGTTCATAGGTAATGCTGGAGCTACCAGTTTGGGAACAACACTTTAAGAACCAGATAGATAGACAAATAGATACAGATACAGATATAGATAGATAGATAGATAGATAGATAGATAGATAGATAGATAGATAGTTAGATAGATAGATAGATAGATAGATAGTTAGATAGATAGATAGATACCTGGAATAGATGGGCTAAAGTTTAGTTAATCAGTAAAGATTAGTTACGATTCCTTAAGGTTTTTTAAATCTCTTCATTTTTCATTTTCATTGTAACCAGTTCTCACTTGAACAGCGTCCTAATTGGCTCCCCACTTTCTGTCTTCTCTCTGTCCAATTTCTCTTTCACAAAGCAGTCAGGGTTATCTTTTAAAAACCTAAATGAGATCACTCTACTCTCTTGCTTGGGTGGTGCAAGCGGTTACCACGCTCAGCTGCTAACCAAAATGTTGGGGGTTCAAGTTTACCTAGAAGTGCCTTGGAAGAAAAGCCTGGTGGTCTACTTCTGAAAAATCAGGCAATGAACACCCTATGAAGTACAGTTCTACTCAGACATAACATGGGGTCATCATGAGTTGGAGTTGTTCAACAGCAACTGATTTTTGGTACTCTCTTGCTTAAACTCTTTACCATGGCTATCCAGGCTGTGTGTGATCCAACCTCTGCCCATCTTTCCATCCTCATTCCGTCTCCTTCTCCTCTCCCACTTGTTTTCTAAGCTCCAGTCACACTGACATCTTTTTAGCTCCTTCAAACATGCCAAAATATTCTCCCTCAGGACTTTTGCACCTGACATGCCCTTTGCGGCGTAACCTCTTCCCACTTACTCTTTGCTTCCTGGCTAGTTCTTTTTCTTCCTGCAGGTGTCAACTTACATATCGTCTCAGCAACACCTTTTCTGACCATCACACTTAAAGTGTATCCTTCCTTTTATCCTGATTCTTGTTATATGCTACTATTTGCCACCCTAGCACTCCCCACAATTTGTTATTGCTAACTTATTTGTTTACTTACTTGTTTATCATCATTAGATTCTAAGTTGCTTGAGAATGGGGTCCATGTCTGTTTTGTTTGCCTCAGCATAGTGCCTGAGACGGAGTAGGTGTTTGTCATGGACTGAGTTGTGTTCCTCCAAAATATGTGTATCAACTTGGTTAGGCCATGATTCCCAGTACTGTGTGGTTGTCCTCCATTTTGTGATTGATATAATTTTCCTATGTGTTGTAAACCCTAATCTCTGCCTGTGGTTAATGAGGCAAGAGTAGATTATGTTAAAGAGGATTAGGGTGGGATGTAACACCCCTGATGAGGTCACATCCCTGATCCAGTGAGAAGGGAGTTTCTCTGGGGTGCGGCCTGTACCACCTTTTATCTTACAAGAGATAAAAGGAAAAGGAAGTGAGCAGAGAGTTGGGGACCCATACCACCAAGAAAATAGCGCCAGGAGCAGAGCTCATCCTTTGGACTTGGGGTTCCTGTGTGGAGAAGCTCCTAGTCCAGCGGAAGATTGATGACAAGAAACTTCCCCCAGAGCTGACAGAGAGACAAAGACTCCCCCTGGAGCTTATGCCCTGAATTTGGACTTCTAGCCTATAAGACTGTGAAAAAATAAATTTCTCTTTGTTAAAGCCATGCACTTGTGGTATTTCTGTTATAACAGCACTAGATGACTAAGACAGTGTTCTATTTGTTGAATCATAGAGGAGTAGGTAAGCAGTCACTGAGTATGATGTTTATTCACCAGAGTCAACTACAACTGTTAGAGTAAGGAATTTGTCGTTTGGGGCTTTGCTACTTCAATTAACGACAATGCCTTTGCTTCAAGTCTCGTCCATTCCATTTGTGATTGCCGCTCACAAGCTGAATATGCTTCAGAATAGTGATTAAACCACAAGGCTTGGCATCAGTGCTTCTCTTCTATCACTGTGCTATTTCAAAGAGCCTCCTGAGAGGCTGCCCAAGGAGCTGAAGAAATCAAATTCATCAATACAACACAAAATAAAGATCCAAATAAAAAAAATGAAACCCACTGCCGATTTCAACTCATAGCAACCCTATAGGACAGAGTAGAACCCCATAGGCTTCCTAAGGCTGTAAATCTTTATGGAAGCAGATTGCCACATCTTTCTCCCTTGAAGTAGCTGGTAGGTTCAAACCACTGACCTTTTGGTTAGCAGCCCAGCGCTTTAATCACTGCACCACCAGGGCTCCTTAAAATAAAGATCACCAGGTAGTTATTTCCTAGGGCTGAGTGATAAAGCCAGGGCCAGCTTCATTGGTGTGTGACCTGTGCAGTCACACAGGGGTCACACTTAGAAGAATCCCAACTTGGTTTAATGCTCTGCTATTGCCATCTTGGAGCCCTGCTGGCACGGTGGTTAAGCATTTGACTGCTAACCAAAAGGTCGAAAGATCAAATCCACTAGCTGCTCCTTAGAAACCCTATGGGGCAGTTCTACTCTGTCCTATAGGGTCGCTATGAATTGGAATCGACTCCATAGCAATGGATTTTTTTTTTTAATTGCTATCTTAATAAATTTTGAGTAAGGGGCCCTGCATTTTCATTTACACTGAACGCCACAAATTATGTAGCTAGTCCTGTGATCCTCCCCCCGCCACCCTCCTCCCCCGCTCCTCCCCAGCTTTTGGTTAGGTTTTTCCTCTTGATAATGTCCCACATAATTCTTAGGTTTTCTTCATTTTTTTAAATTCTTTTTTTTTTTTTTTTATTTTTCCTCAAATTAATTGGTGTCAAGGGATTTATCTTCAATCTCACTAATTCTGACTCCCATTGTCTCAATTCTGCTCCTACGACCTTTTGTTGAGCTTCTAATTCTGAAATTTTATAGTTAATCTTTTGGATTTATAGTTGCTGTCTCTGTACGGTCACTCCTGAGGTTCACCCTTCAGCCCATAAAACAAAAATGAGACTAAATGGGCACACCAGCCCAGGGGCAAGGACGAGAAGGCAGAAGGGGACAGGAAAGCTGGTAATGGGGAACTCAATGTCGAGATGTTGACACACCGTGGGGTTGGCGACCAATGTCACAAAACAATATGTGTATTAATTGTTTAATGAAAAACTAATTGGCTTTATAAACCTTCATCTAAAGTACAATAAAAAAATGAAGAACAATGTTCCAGTTTTTCCTACTACCTGTGTGCCCCTGATTCAGAACAAGTGCATGGTGGGAAGAGACAATGTTCACAGAGGCTTTCTGTATGGCCTGTGCACTTTTATGATTGAATTGTGTCCCTTCAACATTTGTGTTGAAATCCTAACCCCTGTACCTATGAACATGACCTTGCTTGGAAATAGGGTCTGTGAAAATGTTAAGACAAATTAAGCTAACTTTTGGTCATATTGGAGTAGGGTAGATTCTAATTCAATCTGAGTAATGTCTTATAAAAGAGAAGAGACACAGAGGGACAGACAGAGGGAAGACAGCCATGTGATAACAGAGGTATGATAAAGCTACAAGCCAAGGAATGCCTGGGGCTACCAAAAGCTGAATGAGACAAGAAAGGATCTTCACCCATAGCGTTTGGAGAGAGCACGGCTCTGCTAACAACTTGAATTCAGACTACTAGCCTCAAGCACTGTAAGACAATAAATTTCTGTTCTTATAAGCCACCCAGTTTGTGGTACTTTGTAACGGAAGTCCTAGGAATCTAATACATGCACCTTTTGGGCATGTTGGTGACATGCACTAGCACCCATGGCCCTCTGTTGCCATCACTGCTTTGCACCAAGAGTCATAGTAACAGCTTCCGGGAGGTGAGAATGGGAAGACATTGCTGTGCATTGAATGCAGAGGGCCTTTATCCTGGCCAAGAGAAGTCTGTAATACCTAATGGTGGGAAAGACATGCTTTAAACTACTTTAAAATGATAATTGTTGCTGAACCTGGTAAACCCAGAACTAAAAACAAACCAAAAAACCAAACCCATTGCCACTGAGTTGATTCTGACTCATAGCGACCCTATAGAACAGAACAGAGTAGAACTGTCCCATAGGGTTTCCAAGGAGCAGCTGGTGGATTTGAACTGCTGACCTTTTGGTTAGCAGCAGAGCTTATAACCACTGCGCCACCCAGAACTGGTCATCTTTAAATGAGACAAGAGTGTAGCATCCAGGATTCATTCTAAGCCAAACTTCTCTGGAGCACGAGTGAAAGTGAGGGCTATTAGGTTAAAAAGAACATCAAACTGATAGAATAATCTATTTCCTCTCTCAGTGGAGGTTCTGATGAGTATAATAATTACTTGTTGTTGCTATGAATGTTATATCTGAACATGTCTTTTTATGTTAGCTTTGCCCATCTTCTTTCAGCTTCCAATAACGTCTCTGGATTATTGGAGAAGAGGATACTACCCACAGTCTCCAGAAGCAAAACGAAAAGCAAATGAGGAGGTGGGTGGAATTTTGAGAAGGGACCAGAACAACCACACTTAAAGAGCTATTGCGTCCCAAAGCAGGTGCTTCTAGCAAGTATCTGGTAATTTAACCTCTCAGCAGCATACTCCTACCCCACCCACACTTGTACCTCAAGTGTCAAAATAATTAGTGCAGGTCCTTGTCTTCTGTAGAGAAGTATCTTGCTTAATTATAAGTAAGTACAATATGCTGATAATTTTGGGGGGTCATCTCATTAAAATATATTTCTGTTACTTACATAAAATGAAATTTCACAGAAAGAAAAATAGCCAATATTTGTCATCCACAAATAAAACAAAATAGACACTGAGCCATGGATGTCAGTTCTATTTAAATGTCTACATCCATCTAACTCTGTTCTGCTATTGCTCAGTGATAACATTCTAAATGAACCATCATGGTTAGACACAACTAATGTCCCTTTAAACAGGATTTGTAAGAACAACAATAAGGATAATTACTAAAGGTACCAGTTTGTCTTCTGTCTTGGTTATCTAGTGCTGCTGTAACAGAAATACCACAAGTGGATGGTTTTAACAAAGAGAAATTAATTCTCTCACAATCTAGTAGGCTAGAAGTCCAAATTCAGGGTATCAACTCCAGGGGAAGGCTCTGGAGGAAGGTCCTTTTCATCAATCTTTCTCGGTCTAGGAGCTTCTCAGCGCAGGGACCCTGGGTCCAAAGGATGCGCTATTCTCCTGGCTCTTATTTCTTGGTGGTATGAGGTTTTCAAGTCTCTGCTGCTTGCTTCTCTTTTTATATCTCAAAAGAGATTGACATAAAACACAATCTACTCTTCTGGATTGAGTCCTGCCTCATTAACATAACTGCCACTAATCCCACCTCATTAACATCATAGAGGTAGGATTTACACACACAGGAAAAATCACATCAGATGACAAAATGTTGGACAATCACACAGTACTGGGAAATTGATAACACATTTTTGGGGGACACAATTCAATCCATAACAATGGCCTAGCCAAGTTGACAGATACTTGTAGGGGACACAATTCAATCCATGACACCTTCTATGTCCACTAATTAAGAGAACATTTTGTTTAATTCATCTTTTCTCCATCCCCTACATCTATATACACACACTTAATAAAAACTTCATTCAGTCAGCAATAAACACATATTTACCAGTTGTCTTAGGCATCTAGTGCTGCTCTAACAGAAGTACCACAAGTGGATGGCTTTAGCAAAGAGAAATTTTTCTTCTCACAGTCTAGAAGGCTTTAAGGCCAAATTCAGGGCATCAACTCCAGGGGAAAGCTTTCTCTCTATTGGCTCTGGAGGAAGGTCCTCATCGTCATCCATCTTCCCCTGGACTAGGAGCTTCTCTGTGCAGGAACCTCAGGCCTAAAGGACACCCTCTGCTCCTGGCGCTGCTTTCTTGGTGGTATGAGGTCCCCCTCGATAATTTTTTAAAAGAGAAAACAAAGCAAAATATCCAAAATAAAATAAAAAGAAACACACACACAAAAGCAAAACAAAAAAAGTCAACTTCAGTTTGGGCTCCTGATAAAAAATCATGACTGTGGACAAAGTTATGAGACGTGAAGATATGGCTTGCTTTAATTAAGAGCTACCGTTGAATGCCTGTTTAGCATGTCCCAGCAGAGTTTCGTTTACTTGTCATAAAAGCCCTCTAAGGTGTTGGTTTGACACAGTGGCTGCAACAATGGGCTCAAGCATAACAACGATTGTGAGGATGGTGCAGGACCAGGCAGTGTTTCGTTCTGTTGTACGCAGGGTCACTATGAGTTAGAACCGACTTGACTGCACCTAACAATAACAACAGCAAGGTGGTGGGTGTCGTTGTTGTTCAAGTCAGCTCCCAACTCATGGTGACCCCATGCACAACAGAACGAAAACCTTCCCAGTCCCGCACCATCCCCGGGATCAGTTTTGGATCTGACAGTTATGATCCATAGGATTTTCATTGGCTAATTTCTGGAAGTAGATCACCACGTATTTCTTCTTAGTTTGTCTTAGTCTGGAAACTCCACTGAAACCTGTTCAGCATCATACTAATATGCAATCCTCCACTGACAAATGAGTGGTAGCTATGCATAAGGTGCATTGGCCAGGAATCAAACCCAGGTTTCCTGCGTGGAAGGTAGAATTTTACAACTGAACCACCACTGCCTTCATGCCTGCTAACGTATGCAGTATTATTCCATTTTATACATGAAGAAGCTCTGGTTCTGAAGGTCCAGCTAAAGCTCCTTGCGCTGACTACAAACATGGCTTTTTGCCTGGGCAAGTGAAGCTGCACGTTGAGCTACAGAAGGCCATTCTGAGGAAGTGACTGGTTTCGTAATTGACATGCTTGGTTTTGACCCTTTGGGAAGACCCATAGGTTTCCAGAGAGAAATTAGGAATGAAACGTGTAAAGATGATCATAAATCCTAAAAGGGATTTACAGTTCCTTTCACAGATGCAAACAATAAAGCAAGATAAAATAAGTTAAAAAAATAGGAAAGGTGAAACAAAGGGAAGAAAAATAATGATAGGAAGCAGCAGCAATAAACTCACATGCCACTGTGCTCTTCTTCTACTTGCCCACCCACGGCTGACAAATCAGACTCTCTTGGTATGAGCAAGACATTTCAGGAAGAGATAATGCCAAGTTTTGTTCTTCTCTAATTTGTGTAAATTCGGTGAAAATTTCAGGCTGTTGCTTCAAGTAGAAATGAGCTCTAATTATCCTCCTGATTTTCATATCATTTTCTGTAAGTCGATGTTTGTAACTGTAGTTGATCAGCCGGAAAGTGCGAAAAGCTCCCATTTTCTGCACCCTCTGCGTTCTTTTAAGTATGCTTTTCAAATGCTGTAAACTTATTGTCTTTTGAGTATTTGTTTGTGCAGAGAAAAAAGGAGAGGTTCTGGAATGGTTTAGCATGTTGTTATCTGTGATTTATCGAACCGTGCATGCAGACTTACTATCGGAGCAGAGACAATGCCGTCTAAACCAGCATGGGAGTTTTTATTTCATTCCATATTGAGCTTTCGCTGTGTTTATTGGTCATCTTTGGCCTTACATAAAATATTTACCCTGTTATGTCTAAGGGGCCAACAATCTGAATAAATACTGGAAATATCATTATACGAAGCTATTCTCTAGAACAGCTTGGTATTGCTCTGCTTGGGGCATTATCCACTGAATGGCCCCCAAACCATCATCTGGGGACTAGCTATGTAAGTCACCTTGTGTGAAGCTGTGCAGTAGCGATAGGAACCTGTGGCTCGAATCTTTAATCATATTTTGATTACTAAAAGTACAATTGTGCTTAAAAAAAAGTGAATGCTATTTACATATCTATGTTCTTGGAAGAAAATGAACTCTTTATTTGGAGAGTATTTTAGAAGCCAAGGTCAAGGAAAATACTCTGTTCCTAACTAAATGCTTGTTGCTTGTTTAAGTGTACTTTGACAGCTAAGAACAATAGAGTAGATGAACTACTGATTTCTTTAGTTATTTTTTAAAAAAGGACCTGCTTTGGGTTTAAAAACAGCTTTCCTACAGCAAGGAAATTTACCCCTCAAGGTTATTTAATCTGTTTATTCTTGATGTTAATTAAACAGTGACCTGGGCTTTTCACAGTTAGAGTAATTACTCTTAATGAAAAATTAACTATGGTCTTCTAGCAAAGATAGCACAAAAAACAAGACGTCCTGGGTGGAGGTGACCTGGCCCAGGACGTTGCACTTGGATGTGACAGCTCCTGTAGATGGCAGTGTAACACTTCCACACAAAATCTGGCTGGGTGTTCCGGGGCTGCGGAAGAGGGGCGCGAAGGATAAAAGCTGCAGTGAGAGCCGACTTGCCCTCCAGCCACCAATTTAACGAAGTCGCTGGTTCGCTACTCGATTTCATAGTGGCCCTCTAAATGAGTCTTTTCTGAACTCAGCAAAAGTACAAAGTGTTCCTTCATACACCCCAAATTGTCCTTTTGGTGAAGTGGGTTTTTATTTTTATTTTTTTTAATGCCTTCTATTTTTTGAAATTTGAAGTTTTTTCGAGGGGGATCTGACTTAAACACCCCTCTTCTTGAATTGCGGAAGCAGTTAGCCTAGCTGCTGAGCACTCCTTACGAGAGAATGAAAATCTCCTAAACTGAGATGTTCATAAACTAAATTTATGAGGCAAGTCAACACAGCACAATCCAAAATAACCCCCATCTGTCTGCATAAACTGTAGGGCCAGTTTTTCACGATTCTTAACTTGTTCTGCTCTTCGGATTGTTTTCCTTGCTTCCTTTTCTCGTAAACCTTTTGTTAAAAATTGTCATCCACTATCAAGCTCAGAGGACCAGGACAGCTGGAAATGGAAAAACAATCCAGTGATCCCACATTTAAGTAGACTGTAATGAAATGAGGGTAGGATGCCAATTATTTTCCTAATTGTTTTGACATTTGAAGCTGAATCAGGGTTATATTCTACTCGAGAGAAACGGTGATTGAAAGAATTTGTGGGGTCATGCCAATCATATAAGGCTGAATTTTCCTTTTCTATCTCCTCACACATTCCCATTTATTCAGCAAACCACTATGAGCACACACTGTTAACTTTACACATTTATGATACACGTGTTACACTTACAGAGCTCTGCTCCGGTGAATTGGAATACACTATCGGAACGGTAAGAAGGCCTTTCCTCCTACAGCTTTTACACATAACCCACAAAACGAATGTATGTCAAGAAATGACAATTTTTGATATGAATGATGCATGGAATCTCTTTTTAATATAATTGGTATGAGCATTTTACAGGCAGAATCCTGCACATAATAAGCAATCAATATATTTTACCAAATAAATGAAAGCAAAATGGAAGTAAAAATGGCAAAAAAACCAGAAGAAGAAAAAATACTTACTAGCTATCTAAATATCAGACAGATTTAAGAGAAGGAAGCCAAAATAGGTAGAAAAGGAGGGTAAAAAATGGTCCTGGGCATAAGCTCTCAGGTATAGGAATAGGGCTAAGAGGAGATCAAAGAAACTGGAGGGATGAGAGAGAGAACATGGCAGTACACATCAGAGGAGATTAACAAAAAGCTGATGGCCGATGGCCCTTACCCATTGAGTGGTAAAAGAAAGATTAAGGAAATCTGAAAATTAAGAAGACCATCAACAGGAGGTAATTACCCAGCAGACAAATGGGGTCCAGAGAAGAGAAGAGTTGACGGATGTAACGGTGTGGGTGGGGACACCATGTGTAACTCATCAATCAGGTATCTTAGCAGGTCTTTTATGGCAAAGTTCATGCTTTCAAGACTTCAGATGAGAGTGAATTTTTAGGAGGTAAGAGTCCATAAAGGAACAGTGTATTTTTTTGTTGTTGTTCTTTTTTGTTTTTATATAATTTATTTTATTTTTGTTGTTGTCAGGAATATATACAGCAGTACATACACAAGTTCAACAATTTCTACATGTAGAATTAAGTGACATTGATTATATTCTTCAAGTTGTGTGACCATTCTCACCCTCCTTTTCCAAGTTGTTCTTCCCTCATTAACATAAATTCGCTGCCTTCTTCCACTATGATCAATTTAAACTCAGCTGTTAACCAAAAGGTCGGCAGTTTGAAATCACCAGCTGCTCCTTGGAAACCCTATGAGACAGTTCTACTCTGTCCTATCGGGTCGCTATGAGTCAGAATTGACTCAACGGCAATGGGTTAGAATAAAAAGAGGACATTTGGACACGGTCTTTTTGAGTCAGCCATTCTGACATACCTCCATCTGAGTTCAGTGAACATTCTTTACATTTATTCCATCCCTAGGCTTCAACCAATTTCTTTCTCTCATCCTAGCCCTCACTCCCTCTTCGCTTTACCTCTCACCTCATACTGGGCCTCACCCAATGCCT
>NW_004444005.1:526164-542611 GCF_000243295.1 Trichechus manatus latirostris | reverse complement strand
CATCCCTAGGCTTCAACCAATTTCTTTCTCTCATCCTAGCCCTCACTCCCTCTTCGCTTTACCTCTCACCTCATACTGGGCCTCACCCAATGCCTACCTAATCTTTCAAATTGCTGTTGTCAGTTTGATCCTATATAGATAGAACTTTAAAGAGCACAGTGCTCAAGGCTGACCGTGTTGCAACAGTGAGTGAATTAGTTGTTTTCTTTGGACACTGATGATGAAAACATTACCCAACAGAAAGCAAGATCCCCTTGATAGCGGGTACATGACATGTGAATGTAAGCAATTTAATGCTATCATTTTGAAGGGGAGCATTTTGATACCAGGAGAGTTTGATAAAGTTTTTTTTTTTTTTAATTTTATTTTTTAAAAACATTCTTTAACATTTATATTTTTAAACTACTAAGCAATAAGGTCAATAGACATTCTCACCCAATTGACCACTGTCTTGGTTATCTACTACTGCTGTAACAGAAATACCACAAATGGGTGGCTTTAAAGAAATCTATTTTCTTACAGTTCTGGGGGATGAAAGTCCAAATTGGGGTCTCAACTGTGTTCCTTCCTTGTTGGTAGACTCAGGTGTTCCTTGGTTCCTTGGAGTTTCTCATATGGAGCTGTTTTTCCCTGTGTGTATGTGTGTGTCTGTGTCTATTCTGGTCTTCTTATAACTCAGAAGTGATTAGGTGTAGGATCCACCCTACACTGGTATGGCTTCATTAACATAACAAGAGAAAAACCTTATTTCCAAATAGGATCGCATCCACAGGTAGCTGTAAACCTGTGGCTGTCAAGTTGATTCCAACTCATAGCGACACTGTAGGACAGACTAGAACAGCCCCATAGGGTTTCCAAGGCTGTAAATCTTTATGGAAGCAGGCTGCCATATCTTTCTCCTGTGGAGTAGCTAGTGGGTTCGAACTGATGACCTTTTGATAAGCAGCTGAGTGCTTAACCACTGTACCACTAGGGCCTGGAATTGAACACATAATTTTGAGGGTCACAGTTCAATCCATAACAACCACCTCACTCAATGTTTAACCTAAAGCTCAGAGACAAGGTGAGGCTTCCAAACGAATAAGGCTCAGGCATTGGGTGAGGCCCAGTATGAGGTGAGAGGTAAAGCGAAGAGGGAGTGAGGGCTAGGATGAGAGAAAGAAATTGGTTGAAGCCTAGGGATGGAATAAATGTAAAGAATGTTCACTGAACTCAGATGGAGGTATGTCAGAATGGCTGACTCAAAAAGACCGTGTCCAAATGTCCTCTTTTTATTCTAACCCATTGCCGTTGAGTCAATTCTGACTCATAGCGACCCGATAGGACAGAGTAGAACTGTCTCATAGGGTTTCCAAGGAGCAGCTGGTGATTTCAAACTGCCGACCTTTTGGTTAACAGCTGAGTTTAAATTGATCATAGTGGAAGAAGTTATGTTGTATCAGGTGATTTTATAGCTGAATTCAAACTAACTTTTTGATTGATAACTTAGGGTTGCATTTCTTTAACATTCTATGTGAAATGAGTCTTTTTTCTCCCTTCCTCCCTCCTTCCTTTCCTGTTTTATTCCTTTTTTCCTTCTTCCCTCCTTCTCCCTTTTCCCCTGTTTTCTTGTTTCTTTACTCACTCCATTTCCTTCTTTTATTCTTTTTTCTTTCTTTCTCTCATTCTTTCCCTCTGTCATGGATTGAATTCTGAATCAAATTATAATGAAATAAATGCAAGGTTCTCATTTGCTAATGTTCCCATTCATCTGTAATTTAGTCTACAGTACCATGAGAAATATCTGCATTCATTCTATGCAGAGGTGAATGATGACAAATAAATAAAATGTGAATTTGTTAAAGCAAACAAACAAAACAAAGCATCTCTTTCACTCTGTTGTTAAATGTATAATTCAGGAACATAAAATTGACTTTTTTTAAAAAAAGATTAATATTCTAATACCAGGGTCTAGAAATCAGGGCTCAATGACTGTCATGGATTGAATTATGTCTCCCCAAAAACATGTGTATCAATTTGGCTGGGCCATGATTTCCAGTATTGTATGGTTGTCCTCCATGTTGTGAATGCAATTTTATGTTGAAGAAGATTAGGGTGGGATTGTAACACCCTTACTAAGGTCACATCCCTGTTCTAATGAAAAGGGAGCTTCCCTGGGTTGTGGCCTGCACCACTTTTTATCTTACAAGAGATAAAAGGAAAAGGAAGCAAGCAGAGAATTGGGGACCTCATACCACCAAGAAAGCAATGCCGAGAGCAGAGCGCTTCCTTTGGACCTGGGGTCCCTGTGTGGAGAAGTTCCTAGTCCAGGGGGAAATTGATGAAAAGGTCGACAAAGATAGAAAGGCTTCCCCTGGAGCTGACACCCTCAATTTGGACTTGTAGCCTAGTAGACTGTGAGAAAAGAAATTTCTCTTTGTTAAAGCCATCCGCTTATGATATTTGGGTTAGAGCAGTACCAGATGACTAAGATACCCTCCTTCCCTCTTTCTTTTCTTCTCTTTTCTTCCTATTTCCTTCCCTCTTTTCTTCCTCCTTTCCTTCCTTCCTTTTTTCTCTCCTTATTTTCTTTCTCCTTTCCTTCCTCTTTCATTTTTTCCTCCCTTCCTTTATTTCTTCCTCCTTCTGTTCCTCCTTTCTTTCATTTAAAATTTATTAATCACCCGGTATGTGTTAAGCTAACCACACAAGAAAAATTTGAATCCTTTGAGAAATACCAAAAGTTGCAGAAAAGGATGGATTGAATTTTTCAGATGAGTCAAAGGATTCCTTTCCAGCCTACCACACCCTGTTTATTTCACACATTTAGGAAAAAATCATTTAAAAGTTAATCATCTTTTAGTATTTCCACAAACATTTGTCCACATATAGTAATGAAACAAATACTATTTGTATCTAGAATTATAATTACACATAGGGATTGAACTTATTTTCTTGTGATCTCTCATCTGTGCATTCCCAAGGTTTCAGTGGAGGTGGGAAAGGTAAAAAAGTCACAAGGTAAAGAATCTGTCCTTGGTGTGCCTTTGTGCTTAACCTGATGGCTTAATGTAGGATGATAGGTTTTCAGGAATGCAGATTTGCTCAAATGTTAATGCCAGAAGAAAAAAAAAGTTAATTGCACCCAAGTTTTGGAAGCCTATCAACTATTCAGCATGAAAATCACAAAGCTCAAACATTATAGTTAATCCTCAGACATTTCATGGCTATTACAATATTTACAGAGGGATATCTGGTTAGTTCTTAATTTTAATCTGGTGGTCCTTCTATTATTTTGGCCTAAATCCTGGTTGTCTGTTTTTCAGTAAAATGCTAGAGTGGGTTATGACATTCCTCTTCTCTCTTGTCACCAACTCAATCGAACTGCCCTTAGGTCATGCCTATGCCACAGTGATAATAACCATCTTTCATATTATGGTTTGTAAAGCCCTTTCATGTATATTAATTTACTTAATACAGCAGTCCTGTAAGGACTGCATTATTACAGATAATTTTACAGATTGGTTAACTAACCCAAGTTCATAGAGGTAAATAGAGGTGCTTGACCACAAATCTACTCTACATCAGGGTGGTATTCTCAAATGGGATTCCTGCCCCTCACCAACTGGATTTTTTCAACTCCAGGATGAATGTTACTGTGTCATGCTAGCCCGTTAAACACATTGTAAACACACCCCATGGTTTTGTGTGGGTGCTCTCTTTACTCCTGTCCTATTTCTGGGCCCATTCTGGGAACTATAATAAAACATGAGTCTTAGACTTACCGATTGCTCCCTGGGCCTGGACCTTGGTTGTCATTCTGAGTTTCTGCCTTTAAACTCCAGCATCACTTTATTACCTGCTTTGAAACCTATACATACATATATATGTATATATGTATATAATGCCATCATCATCATCATCATCATCATCATCATCATCATCATCATCATCATTTATACATCCTTAAGATGATCCTGATCCACAGGAAAGGAAACTAAATCTAAGAGATGAGTGTTCTGTCAGGGTGCAAGAGTCAAAATTTGTGGATTAGATGTTGGAACCTTCTTGTCCTAATGACCAATTTAGTGATCAATTGCTAAGTAATCACTTTCTATGGTTACACAAAACTATATAAGACTTACTCAATTTAACTACCTGCCATTAAGAAGATTCCATAAATACTGGCAAGCGACCTAGGCCAAGGACTATTTTAGCTACTTCCATAGCATACTAATTAAACATTTTCTCTGGAAAAAGATCCCTATTCTAAGACATAGCCATAAAATAGCCTTTAAGCAAAATTTAATGAAAACTTTTGTTTACAGACTTTCGAACCCATGGGTACCCATAACTAACAAGGATCAGTTTATTCTTGAATACAATAATGAATTAATATTAAAATAAATTTCTCCCTAATGTGACATATTTTACATCTTTAAATAGATCATAAAGTAAACTTTGCTGTGTGGCCTCAATTATTTGCTCAGTTATTAAACATTTATCCTGCACTTACTAGTTACAGTGTCCTAGGCTATGCCCTGGAGATGTGAAGATGAACCAGACCATCTCTTCCTTCTAGGAGATCATAGTCTAAATGGGAGGAGATGGATAAGTAAAGAATAAACAAATATGTGCTCTCATTCACTAATACTTGTATTAGAACAGACTTTGATGGGGTGCTTCATAATAACCTTCATGTTGGGAGACAATTCTCCATGGGTCTCTCTGCATGCCTTATGAGCAGAGGCACTGACAGATTGTTGTTCCAGATTATCTTTTGAAGGATGTTTATATAATGAGCAACTTGGATTATAGAGATAATATCTGTCTATGGAGCAGAGAGCAGATATATTTACTGTCCAATATAATAAAGATCATGTCTCCCTCTGGAGCAAAGGTTGCGGTTAGACTTGCTTGTAGCCCATTATAAAAGATTTGGGTTCCCTAAGCTCAGGATTCCTCTGCTGTGATGCAAACCCACTGCAAACATAGCATCCATCTGGGCTGTTTCACTTCATACCCATGGAACATGAGGGCAAGCAGAACTAACATGAATATGAAACTCATGCTGCTTACTGTGCTGAGAGTTACAAAGTCTTTTGTCTCTGACTTGGAAGTCTCTTGTCTTCTGCTAGCATCTATGAAATTGGCAGACTAACTCTTTAGCTTACAAGCAGGGAAAAACCTCAGATCTCTCACAGTCTTAGCACTTCAATCCATGAATTTGGAATGCATTTGAATATCATTCTTTTTCAAAAGAGAACCTACTGGACAAATATATCTTCCAAATCTTCCATTTATCCTTCATTTCTGGTCTTGAGTGATTGTATCTTCATCACTGCCCATATGTAATAAAAGTCTAGGCTGCTGAACTTACCCAAATGGCTGCTATGCCCTTATCTTAAAGAGCTGGACTGTAAAACAAAGATTTGGAGAGGGAAATTGAATCACATTATAATAAAATAAATGCAATGTTCTCATTTGCTAATGTTCCCATTCATCTGTAATTTAGTCTACAGTACCATGAGAAATATCTGCATTCATTCTAATCAGAGGTGAATGATGACAAATAAATAAAATGTGAATTTGTTAAAGCAAACAAACAAAACAAAGAATCTCTTTCACCCTGTTGTTAATATATAATTTGGGAAAATAAAATTGACTTAAAAAAAAAGATTGATAGTCTAATACGAGGGTCTAGAGATCAGTGGTCAATAACCTTTGAGCTTTTGTTCTTAATTTGCAATATTTTACTAGAATATTCCACTGGAATATTGGTCCTCGTGTCTTTTTTTAGCCAATCCCAAAGGCTAGGTAGAGTTTCAGATATCCTGGTGTAGAATTTAGAGAATGCAGTAGAGAATCTTGCATTTTAATAAGAATTACTATAAGACAGAGTAGAGCTGCCCCATAAAGTTTCCAAGGAGTGGCTGGTGGATTCAAACTTCTGACCTTTTGGTCAGCTGCTGTAGCTCTTAACCATTATACCACCAGAGTTTCCAAATAAGAATTACAGAGTCTCTTTAGGTATTTTAAGTAAAAAGTATAGCTCAAACCAGTGCCCAGATAATACAAATTGACCCTGATAGGCAGACCCTTCGTATCATTTATTTAGTATATCAATAATGGCAATATAATGCATGCAACTTAGTAAGCCAAATGACTCCAAATGAGCAAGAAGAGGAGTTAAAGAATTGATGGTGAAAGCAGAGGGCACAAACTTTAATTGCTAACTGCTGAGTGTCTTATGGAGAGAAATAGAGATGGACAGGATATCAATCTTTGCATTTTCAACTAAACCAAAAACCAAACCAAATGCGTTGCTGTCAAGTTGATTCTGACTCATAGCAACCCTATAGGACAGAGTAGAACTGCCCCATATGGTTTCCAAGAAGCTCCTGGTGGATTTGAACTGCCAATCTTTTGGTTAGCAGCCATAGCTCTTAACCACTACGCCACCAGCATTTCCAACTAGTACTACTGAAATTGTGACTTCTTAAAGAAGTTCTATAATCACTTTAGCTGAGGATTTGGCTCTATTACTCGTCTGGTTTCCTACGCGGGGTGTATTGTTTCCAAACACATTGAAGAGTAATAGACCAAATGGGAGCTGCAAGGGCTCCCTTTGTGTCTTTAGCCTATGACCCTTCCCTAATCCCCCACCCTCACCCCACCCCAAAGGACTCTGTTGGCTTCTTTCTCCAGGGCCATACCTTCATCCTAACTGGAGTTTTATCACTGTGGTGATGAGAATAGGCCCAAAAGATGAATTCAAGAGAAAGACAGTTTTTATTATAGCTACAACAAAGCAGTCTTAAACCACCTGTTCTAAGCTTCCTTTGTGTTGTTCAATTCTTTGGGAATTGAAAGGGAGGGTTCTTTTTCTTCTGGAGAATCTGTACAATTGACTCTTAACCCACCAGTTCCAAAGGAAGGTGTCAAATAGAGATAAGCAACACAAAACAAAGCAAAAGGAAAGAGAAAGAATCCAAGATAGAGAAAAGTGGAACCAGAAAGAGAGAGATCTCAAAAGAGGCAGATAACTTTACTCCTTTCACTAAAATTTTACTCCCTAGGACCATGACCAAAATGAGTATTCTTGACCTCTATCAGACTCTAGGCTCTGTGTGTACCATATGTGAGTCTGGAACTCTTCCTATAAGAAATTACTTAACCCAATGACTTACCCAAGAGGCTGCTGTCACCTTAAATGAGAAGGTGATCACAGTTTCAGAACTACTGCTTCTATATATCCATTTAGACCAAGGAAGTGAGTAGTTCATCTCTCCCATGGAGATATGAATCTCTTTTGTTTATTGTATCCAGAAGCCTCTGAAATATATCAGGATATTATTTAATTAAATTTACCCATGAACAATATGTTACCCTTATTATATTTAACTAGCCAAACTCTCTAACTCCCAATGCTCCATTATTAAGTCAATCTTTTGTTCCTATGGAGAATTAAAGTGGTTCAGTGAGTCTCTTCTTCCTTGCACCCCTAAACAGATTAGAGACTCAAGGTATATACAAATAATTTCCTCTTCCATTTTGTTTTTCTTATTCTTCTCAATATAGCCAAAGGGGTCTTTCTCGGCAGCCTGGTTAGACTCTAATTCTCAAACTTTTGACAGCTTCTGCCTGGGGCGTCCATGGGAGTTTATGCAGTTTCTTCTAACTCTCCAAAAGTGGAGTGAATTTACCCAAAGTGTTTCCTGTGCTCCACTTTTCCAAAGTTCCATAGGGGCAATGGGATACATAGGAACACATAAATGTAAGGTCCATAACCACATTTGGGAAACTCAAGTACATTCCCTAAAAACATGTGACCACAGAAATAGCTTATAATATAAGCATCAATTTCCATAAACCATGGCATTTTCCCAAGCAAAGCTAGTTTTCCCAGGATCCATTACAAGTTACATTCTAGACTGTGATTCTCAACCCTTTTCCATTCCAGTTGCTACTGAGTTGACTCCTACTCATGGCGACCCTATGTGCGTCAGAGTAAAACTACTCCATAGGATTTTTTCTGGAAGTAGGTTGCTTGGCCTTTCTTCTAAGGTGCCTCTGGGTGGACTCGAACCCCTCACCTTTCAGTTAGCAGCTAAGCACATTAACTGTTTGTACCACTTTAAGATTACCTGGGGAGATTTTAAAAAATATTGCTCTTCAGGCCCCACCCCAAACCAACTAAATATCTAGGGGTGATTATTAGTTTTTTTTAAAGGGTTGAAAAAAATCACTGATGAAGGCACAACTTATGTCTATTTCCAGCTGTAAATTATAACACGGATTAAGTTATCTAAGGGGAGAAGAGAGACTGAGAAAGGAAAGTGAGAAGCAGGTAGAGGAGTCATGATTTCAACTCTACCAGGTCCCATAAGAGGTTTATGGGTGGCACAAACAGTTTGTGCTGGACTACTAACCTAAAGGTTGACCATTAGAACTCACCGAGTGGCACCATGGAAGAAAGGCCTGGATCTACTTCTGTAAAGATAACAACCAAGAAAACTCTAGGGAGCAGTTTTACTCTGTAACACATGGTGTTGTCATGAGTCTGAATCAACTTGACAACAGCAAGTTTGGTTTTGGTTTGTAGTTGTTGTTTGGGGGTCGTTGAGTCAGTTCCAACTTATAGTCACCCTAGGTACAACAGAACGAAACACTGCCCAATCCTGCTCCATCCTTACAATCAGTGCTATGTTTGAGCCCATTGGTGCAGCCACTGTGTCAATCCATCTTGTTGAGGTTTTGGTTTAGGTCCCATAAATCCATGCTTGTTACCCAGAATCCACCACTTGCTAACTTAGAAGAAAGGACTTATTTGGGATCAGTTTCCTATGAAGACGTTCATTGTGCACTAAGCTTTCATATTGAAGAAAGAGGGGGGAGGACCTTGAAGAACCCTGTGCTACTAGGAAGTCAAGTACAGTGAAGTTCAGGTATCTCTCAAGTTTTTTCTCTTATCATATCCTCTCCTGGAGAAGGAGAAGTAAAAAAAGAAAATTAAAAAAACAAAGCAGGGTGGCATTCAGTAATAAATGCAATGTGCTAATGAGGGATATTTGTTGGGGAAAGTATTAGAATCCTTCCCTGCACAAATGTTTACATTTAAAGTTAAAATGGCTTCCATGCTTAATGAAAACTGTCTGGTCATCCTACACATCAAAATGAGCATACATGAATATACAACGATATTCACCTTGGAACACCATACCTTTCCCAAGCATAGGGGAAATATTACCAGATCTTTGATGTTGTTTCTGAAACAGGACCTTGTGCTCTTTCTTGCCAATAGAGGAATGCGCTGGTGGGGCTCATTTCCCTGATGTGCTAGGAGAAGAAACGTGTGAAGCCCTCCTCAGAATTCTCGGGTTGTCTGTGCCAGGGCCATGCCCCTCACAGAGGTTACACACGGATTTCAAGTGTCTCACTGTGTCTGTCAACATAACCCTTTCATAAGTTGGAAACTTCCTATGCTTGTAGAAAATGTGAGGTGAAACAATCATTTCTCACCCTTCATTTTCAAAAGAAATGGCACAGCAGCTGCAAAATTCATTCCTGCCCAACGTAGGCCTATTATACTCCTGATTGGTTTGGTAGATTTATCTGCTGACTGACTGTAATTGAGGAAAACATTGATTAATTGATCTGTTCTATACGGCAATGAGGAATATGTCGTATGCGGATCAGCCTTCAATTATTTTTATTTAGGTCCCCATCAGATAAATAAGTGACTAGGCAGTATCATCATCGGTCTGTGGCATGGAAAGAAACAGTTCACATTACATGCTGCAAATTTAGAAATAGCTTAAAATGTCCATCCTAGGAATTTAGAATGGATCTTTGCCCAGTAAGGTTTTGACCTCCTATGTACAATGCAAATTATGATAATGTATTGCATTTGTGCAAAGCTTTGCAGTTTACAAACTATTTTCTCATGCATTATCCGATTTGACCCTCACAACAGATCTGAGAGGTAGACTGGGCAGGCAGGTGTTATTATTCCCCTTTTACCAGCAAAGAGACTAAGGCTCGGGAGATTTTTTTTTTCCTTTCTTTTTTTACCCCCAGGTAATTTGCCCTATTTTAGTCTGCAGAGTATGAGGAGCAAAGGGGAGTATGAAATTATTCTGGCTAGTCAAGCATATTTACAGCATTAATCATCGCCTCAAACAATGCCATACTTATCAACACTGTTTCTTACCATTAAACGCGTTGAAATAGAACCTGCCATTATAATGTGAAATATTATTACTTGGATTTCAATGTGCTAAAAGGCACTGTCTCCTCTAATCTGACGCTATGTGCAGCAGAAGCCCAAGATAATAACCCATTAGCCAGCGGTTTTAAGGTTTTCCCACTGTATTACAAAAGCCATGGGAAAAAATATTCTTAAGCATGAAATTAGTGTGGATTCTTGACAGTCAGGGAAACAGAGGTTGAAAACAATATAAATATTGAACAACATATGTGTTATACTGCCAAACAAGGATCACTGAGCACTTTCCATGTGCCTGGAAGTATGCTGAGTGCTGAGGGAGTTTAAAACAAGTTCCCCACCCACAGAGTTAGCAATCTAGTTAGGTGTTTACCATCGAATAATCTATGCAGATCCCATTCCTTAATGAGAAGCTAAGAGTTGGGAGCATATGGAACAATAAATGCTCTGGTAATATTAAAGATGATAAAAAGTAGAAATACATTTCTTTCCTGCCCCATTTTCCTCTGCTAATTTGGCAGAGCATGATAGCCTGAACAAAAGCGTGTCAATAGGAATCTGCGCTAAGAAAGCAGTATTTTCATCCTTTCTAATGTTGGTCTGCAAGCCAAAGTGACAACTGACATGAAAGGTCAGAAAACAAGCATGCAGCTGGATTTGTTTCGGGCTTACCTTCTCTCTCTTTGATGAAGGAAACAATCCGCCTAAGTCATATAACCTGAGGCTCTTCATGTCTGACTAAACTGCAGTCATAGAGTTGAAGATGATTATCATTTGTTTCTTCATGCCCTTGCCACTGAAATGGTTATGTCATTTTCAAAGACAAGCACAATTTCCAAAGATCAGTTTCCTTTTCATTAGAAAATTAGTAGTTTTGCTTTTTGCAGTAACTGAAAGAGATTAATAAGGGGGGTAATGCAGAAATAAGAATTACTGCCTTCGAGGGGAAAAGAGACAAAAAACAGTCAGTGGTAGGGGAAGGGGTGTTTGACAGGGCTGGGATGTCCAGGTTGCCCAGGGAGTCAAGGGTAGCTAGAAGGATAATTACGATTTTGGTTCCCTTGGGAATAATTAAAGGATTAGTGGTCCCAGAGAGGACAAAGAGACAGTGTCAATATAGTAATAAAACCCTCTCTTCGATACCAACAGACATTGACAAATAGCTCCCACTATGAGTCGGAATCGACTCGACGGCAACGGGTTTGGTTTTTGTTGCTAAGAGACGAGATTTCGTTCTAAATGCTAGTATCTCTGTGCCCAGTACCGCCTCACTACCCACCCATTCACCTTTAGGTGTGACTGACGTTCGTGCTCTCCTTTCCCAACCCTCAGGGTCCTCCGTCTTTCCTCAGGGTGTTTACAGGTGTTTCCTGAGCCCTGATGGTACAATGGTTAAGCAGTCGGCTGCTAACTGTAAGGCTGGCGGTTTGAACCCACCCAGCTGCTCTGCAGGAGAAAGACTTGGTGATCTGCTCCTGTAGATTATAACATAGGAAACCCTATAGGGCAGTTCTACACTGTCCTATAGGGTTTGCTATGCATCAAAAATCAACCTGACAGCATACAACAACAACCTACTCTTTACTTCTGGCCCCATTTGCCTTGAGTGAAACTTGGGGCAATGCACAGATAGCAACTAGACGGCCAGCCAGGAGCACCAGAGTGTGGTGGTGTAATCAGGTGCATTAGGGAGGGGCCGAGGAGACCCTGCCTCAGTCAGAGGCATGAAGAAAATGAAAAGCTGCAGGGACAACAGAGGATGGTTCCTAGTTCATCCATCTGATTGGAATTGTCAGGTAGGGCTAATGGGAGCTATCAACACAGATCTGAAGGTCAGTGTTGAAAGCCAGTGGACAGGTTAAGGCTCCTACATAATGGCCTGCTAACAACTGTTATAGAGACTGGATCCAAAAAAAAAATATATTAATATGCACAGGCATGTATGCATGTACAGACACATGCACACACACGCACACACACACACCCCTAGTACCTGGGTGGGAAAAATGGTTAAGTGATCAGCTACTAATTGAAAGACTGGGGTTCAAACCCACCCAGAGATGCCTCAGAAAAAAGACCTGGCAATCGGCTTCTGAAAGGTCACAGCTGTGAAAACCCTATGGAGTTCAGTCCTTCTCCTCAATACATGTGGTTGCCATGAGTTGGAATTCACTTGATGGCAACTGGTTTGGTTCTTTATGGGTTTTATACACACGTACACACACACACATGCACACACGCACACACACACACACACAAACATATATATACATATACATATTGTCCTTTGGAAACCCCGGTGGCATAGTGGTTAAGAGCTATGGCTGCTAACCAAAAGGTCAGCAGTTCGAATCCACCACGTGCTCCTTGGAAACCCTGTGGGACAGTTCTACTCTGTCTTATAGGGTCACTATGAGTTGGAATCGACTCAATGGCAAGAGTTTTTTTTTTTTTTAATTGTTGTTGTTGGTAGGTGCTGTCAAGTCAGTTCTCACTCATAGTGACCCTATGTAAAATAGAATAAAATGTTGCTCGGTCCCGTGCCATCCTCACAATAGTAAGTATGTTCAGCCCATTGTTGCAGCCACGGTGTCATTCCATCTCGTTGAGGGTCCTCCTCTTTTTCACTGACCCTCTACTTTACCAAGCATGGTGTCATTCTCTAGGGGTTGATACCTCCTAAAAACATGTCCAAATTATGTGAGATGAAGTCTCCCCATCCTCGCTTCTTAGGAGCATTCTGGCTGTACTTCTTCCAAGACAGATTGGTTCATTCTTCTGGCTATCCATGGTATATTTAATATTCTTCTCCAACATCATAATTCAAATGCCTCAATTCTTCTTTGGTCTTCCTTATTCATTGTCCAGCTTTCACATGCATCTGAGGCCATTGAAAACACCATGACGTGGGTCAAGCACACCTTAGTCCTCAAAGTGACGTCTTTGTTTTTTAACACTTTAAAGAGGTCTTTTGCAGCAGATTTGCCCAATGCAATGTGTGTTTTGATTTCTTGACTGCTGCTTCCATGGATGTTGATTGTGGCTCCAAGTAAAATGAAATCCTTGACAACTTCAGTCTTTCTCTGTTTACCACGATTTGCTTATTGGTCCAGTTGTAAGGATTTTTGTTTTCTTTATGTTGAGGTGTAATCAATACTGAGGGCTGTAGTCTTTGATCTTCATCAGTAAGTGCTTCAAGATCTCTTCATTTTCAGCAAGCCAGGTTGTGTCCTCTGCATAACGCAGGTTGTTAATGAGTCTTCCTCCAATCCTGATGCCATGTTCTTTATATAGTCCAGTTTCTTGGATTATTTGCTCAGTATACAGATTGAATAAGTATGATGAAAGGATACAACCCTGGCTCATGCATTTTCTGATTCTAAACCATGTGGTATCCTCTTGTTCTGTTTGAATGATTGCCTCTCATAATATTTTACACACACACACACACACACACACACACACAAAGAGAGAGAGAGACTAAAATCTGGCAAAGGATGGAAGAGATTCAACCCATGAAATAATAAAACCACACTGGGTGAAATTCCCATCCACAAGGCTCTTCCTCTGAAGGCAATTCTCCGTCTCCTCATGAGGCTAGGGAAAAGTCACAGTCTTATTGACCTGAGGAGTTAGAGGGCAAAGTTTGGGATGCCAAAGTTGCTGGAAATTGAGGAGAATATCCCTGAAAGGAAGAAGCCAAAACAATCTTGAGAACTTACCCTATGTGATTTCAGGACTTCCATAAAGGTACAATCAAGACAGAGTGGAATTGGCATAACGAGAGAACAAGGAAGAAATGCAACAGAATGGAGAGTTCAGACTTAAACCAACATATATATGATCAGTTTTACTTTTTACCAAAGACGAAAGTAATTCAAAGAGGAGAAAATGATTTTTTCAAAAAAATGCTAGAATAACTGGATAAACATATGAAAATATATCAACATAGACCTCTACTTCATATTATACACAGAAATAAATTTGAAATGGATTGCAGATCTAAACGTAAATTTTAAAAAATGTAAAACTTCTAGGAGAAAACATGGAGTCCCTTGGTGGCACAGTAAAGTCCTTGGCTACTAACCAAAAGGTTGGCAGTTTGAATCCACCCAGAGGTGCCTCGAAAGAAAGACCTGGCCATCTACTTCTGAAAAGTCACAGCCATTGAAAACCTCATGCACAGTTTTACTCTGAAACACATAGGGTTACCATGAGTTTTAATCGACAAAATGGCAACCGGTGGTGGTAGGAGAAAACATATGGGAATATCTTTATGTTGTTGGACTAGGCAAAGACTTATTTATTTATTTGTTTATTTATTAATACAGACTCATAGATCCTTATTTTATTCAGTAATTTATAATTCATTAAAGCCGATATTCAATATGATGGTCAATTATCAAATTTGGCCAATGGGAGCCTCTGAAGCTGGATCCTATGTCCTTTTGATATGTTCGTATTATTCTTTAAGTATTTCTTTATTTTCTGACACTAGATACTCTAGACTTATTTTGTATTTTCTCTTCACTAGCTCTGGACTCAGCTATTTCTCCAAGGAGACCTGGTCCCTTTTAGTGTGGAATGGTATAGGAACAAGATGCAGACTTTTCCTTTGGCTAGATAAACAGATATCATATTTAATTTCATGGCCAGCAGGACCTTTTTTACAGAGTATCATCTCCAAGTTCATTCAAGCTATTAACCTCTCCCTTGAAGGTGCTCATAGTTTTACTAGAGAGACAAAACAAACGTATTTGAAACAAGAGAAAATAATAAAAGAAATATATTTTAGTGTTCAATCTACAGCCTTTGGTTGCTATGGAATTTTAGAAGAGAGAAGTTGTAGGTTTTGCAGTGGTCAAAGAATGACAACTATGAGGATGGAGGAATCAAGGAAAATTTATTGCAGGTGTGGGCACGGTGAGAGCAAAGGCTGGAGGGAATGGAGTGCTCTCTGGAGAGTGAGCAGACTAGACTGGTGGATGATGAAGCAGGTTGGACAGGTGATGTGAATAAGTTTCTTTCAATAGAAAGATGTGAGAATTTCCTGTTAGGTAACTAGATCATTTCACCCAAACATCCTACTCTCCAGTCAGATAGAAGGCTGACCAGAGATGAGGCAATAGACTACCCATTCATTTTTAGCGTAATGAGTTGCTTACCTAGATCTCTGAGGTACACTGACAATGAAATATGGTAATCTTCTCCTTGGTGTCCTTCCAAAGACAGTTCCTTGGCTTCTGGGTTAGGAATTGAATGCCCACAATAGAATAACTTGAAGAACTCACAGAACCTATGTTTATGATTATGGTTTATTACAGGGAAAGGATACAGCTTGAAATCAGCAAAGGGAAAAGGTGCATAGGGAGAAGTCCAGGAGAAACCATACACAACTAACGTGAGGATATGCTTAGTTTTCCCAGTAACAGTGTGTAAAAACACATGTGAAGTATTGCCAACCAAGGAAGCTCACCCAAAACTTGATATCCAAGGTTTTTATTGGGGGTCAGTCACATAATCATGCAGTGCCTGCATAACTGACCTCAACTACTCAGACTTCAGTTCCCTCTCTACCATCCCTCAAGAGCAAAGCAAATGTTCACCATAAATCACATTCATAGGATAAACTTATCTGGTAAACTGGCACAGTCTGGCCCAAAGCCTCAAGCATATAAAGTCACTCTTTTTTAAAAAAAAATTTTTTTTATTGTACTTTAGGTGAAGGTTTACAGAACAAATAGTTTCTCATTACACAGTCAGTACGCATATTGTTTTATGACATTGGTTAACAAACCCACAACATGTCAACACTCTCCCTTCTCGACCTTGGAGGACCTTTTTTCTTTTTTTGGTGAAAATATACATAGCCAAAGATACACCATCTCAAAAATTTCTACGTGTAGAATTCAGTAACATCAATTACGTTCTTCCAGTTGTGCTGTTATTCTCACTATCCTTTTCCAAATTATTCTACCACCATTATCTTCAACTCACTGCCCCTAGGCTTCCCATCAAAACTTTTGAGTTGCTGTTGTCAATTTGATCTCACATTCTTTTCTTTTTTTTTGTACTTTAGATGAAGATTTACAGAACAGAATAGTTTCCCATTAAACAGTTAGTACACATATTGCCCTATGACAATAGTTAACAACCCCACTACATGTCAACACTGTCCTTTCTCAACCTTGGGTTCCCTATCACTGGCTTTCCTGCCCCCTTCTGCCTTCTAGTCCTTGT
>NW_004444005.1:524182-525543 GCF_000243295.1 Trichechus manatus latirostris | reverse complement strand
GTTTGGATGTGTCTATGGAGCTTCCATGGCCTTTCCTTGCACAAGTTGTACTGGCTTCTCCAGTACTGTGTACTGTCTTACCCTTCACCAAAGTTACCACTTATCTATTGTCTATTTAGTTCCTCCCTACACGTCCCATCTCTGGTAACCAACAAAGATTGTTTCTTTTTGTGTATAAACTTTTTCATGAGTTTTTACAGTAGTGTACAATATTTGTTCTTTTGTGATTGACTGATTTCACTCAGCATAATGTCCTCCAGTTTCATCCATGTTATGAGATGCTCCACAGATTCATCATTGTTCTTTATCATTACATAATACTCCATTGTGTGTATGTACCATAGTTGGTTTATCCATTCATCTGCTGATGGGCATCTAGGTTGTTTCCATCTTTTTGCTATTGTGAACAATGCTGCAATGAACATGAGTGTGCATATGTCTATTTGCGTGATGGCACTTATTTCTCTAAGATACATTCCTAGGAGTGAGATTGCTGGATCATATGTTATTTCTATTTCTAGCTTTCTAAGGAAGTGCCATATCAGTTTCCAAAATGGTTGTATCATTATGCATTCCCACCAGCAGTGCATAAGGTTCTGATCTCCACGCAGCCTCTCGAACATTTGTTATTTCCAGTGTTTTTGATTCATGTCAGTAATGCCGGGGTGAGATGGTATCTCATTGTGGTTTTAATTTGCATTTCTCTAATGGCTAGTGATCGTGAGCATTTCATTCATGTGTCTATTGGCCGCTTGAATGTCTTGTTTGGTGAAGTGTATTTTCATTTCCCTTGCCCAATTTTTAATTGGATTGTTTGTCTTTTTGTTGTAGAGGTGTTGGATTTTCTTGTAGCTTACAGAAATGAAACCTTTGTCTGACTTGTAATGTTCAAAATTTTTTCCCAATCTGTAGGTTCTCTTTTTACGCTTTTGCTGAAGTATTTTGAAGAGCATAGGGGTTTGATTTTTAGAAGATCCTGGTTATCTAGCTTATCTTCTGGAGTTTGTGTGTTGTTTGTTATGGTTTGTATCCTGTTAATGCAGTGTATTAGGGACTCTAGCATTGATCCTATTTTTTCGTCTATGAACTTTATAGTCTTGGACTTTATATTTAGGTCTTTGATCCATTTTGAATTAGTTTTTGTATATGGTGAGAGGTATGGGTCCTGTTCCATTTTTTTGCAGACGGACATCCAGTTTTGCCAGCACCATTTGTTAAAAAGACAGTCTTTTCCCCATTTGATGGATTTCAGGCCCTTGTCAAAGATCAGGTGACCGTAGGTGGATGGATTTACATCTGGGTTCTCAATTCTGTTCCATTGGTCAATGTATCTGTCGTTGTACCAGTACCAGGCTGTTTTG
>NW_004444005.1:498014-521570 GCF_000243295.1 Trichechus manatus latirostris | reverse complement strand
TGTGCTGAATTCCTTTTGTTTGTGGATTTTTGTTCTTTTCTTTTGTTTTTGTAGGTTTTGTTTTTACTGAGACTCTATGTTTTTCCTCTTTATTTTGATGAGTAGGTTTGTTAACTTTCTTTGTGGTTACCATGAAATTTATCCTTATCTTTCTAAGTTTGAAGCAGTCTATTATTACTTGGTATCTTCTTGCTTTCCTCTCCATTAAAAGGTTCTATACCTACACCGTTTATTCCCTCTTTTATTGTTCTGATGTTGTTGTCATTTACAGATTAATTGCTCTGATTCGCTGTTGTATTTCTTTTGGTTTTGGATAGTCCTTGAGAGTTCATTTCCTTGATTAGTATTCAGTGGTATAATCCTGCATCCTAGATTCAGACTGTGAGCTGATGTTGTTTGTTCTCAGATCGAAGGACTCTCTTTAATAATTCTTGTAAGTTTGGTTTGGTTTTTACATAGTCCCTTAATTTTTGTTTATCTGGAAATGACCTAATTTCACCTTCATATATGAACAAGAGTTTTGCAGTATATATTACTCTTGGCTGGCAATTTTTTTGTTTCAAGATTTTATATATGTCATCCCATTGCCTTCGCCTGCATGGTTTCTGCCAAATAACCTGAGCTTAGTCTTATTGTTTCTTCTCTGTATGTGACTTTTTGTTTTTCTTGAGCTGCTCTCAGGATTCTTTGTTTGTCTTTGGTTTTGGCGAATGTGATTATGACATGCCTTGGTGACTTTCTTTTAGGGTCTGTCATATATGGGGTTCTTTGAGCTTCTTGGATGGTCAGATTTTCATCTTTCATTATATTGGGGACGTTTTCTGTCAGTAGTTCTTCAGTGATCCTCTCTGTGTTTTCTGTTTTCTCCCCCTATTCTGGAACTCTGATCACTCGTTAATTTTTGCTTTTGATTGTATTCTACATAATTCTCAGTGTTTCTTCATTTTTCTTCATTCTTTTTTCTGATTTTTCCTCAAAGTTGTATCCTAGTGTTTGTTTGTCTTCAATTTTGCTGATCCTGTCTCCTGCCATTTCAAACCTGCTCCTCAGCCCTTCTATGACACTGTCCATTTCTGAAATTTTGTTGTTTATCTTTTGGATTTCTATGTGTTGTTTTTGTATGCTTCTAGTTGTTAATTTATTTTGGCATTTTGCTGCTGTATTATTTTTCTGAATTCTTGCATTTTTTTGGCTGTTTTTTCCATGCATTTGTCTGTCTTTTCCATGAATCTGTCTATTTTTTCCTCATTTGTGTCTGCTTTTTGCTTCAACTCTTGGATAACTCTGAATATTAGAGATTTGGATTCCCTATCAGGTAGTTCTAGTGCTTTTTCTTCTACTGGAAAGTCATCTGGTGTTTTATGTTTGACACCTACTGGAACCATCCTGTCCTGTTTTTGTAAACGTTTTGGTATTGTCTGCTGTCTTCGGGGCATTCTGTAGTTATTTTCCTCGTTTATTTATTTTAGATTTGTTTGTTTCATCCTTATTTTTTGTTTTATTTGGCTATGTCTGAGGAGGCGGGCTGTGTGTTCTTTGTTGTTTGCTCGTCTTTGGGCATGAAACTTTTCACTTTCTCCAATTGGCAGGGTCAGTCACTCAGATATGATACAGCAGGGCAGGTCTAGCTGAAGTGGAGTTACTTGGATGAGTTGTTTTTGGCACTTACTATGGCCACCAGGTTCGGGCCAGTAACCGGTGCTGGGAAGTTTCTGGTAGGCCTTGTCTGGGCTGCTTGGTGTCGTGATTTTCAGCACAGGGTGCAGGTAGGCAGGATGGAGGGGGGAGACTGTGATGTGTGTAGCTAAGATGGGTTTGGGATAGAGGAGAGAGGTACAGGAGCCAAAAAGATACAAACAAACAAAAGTTTTAGGGGAGCTTGCTGTTGGAGTGGAGAGATGAGAGACTATGAAATGGAGAAAAACAAAAAGGAGAAGTAGAAAAGAAAAGAAAAAAATGAAAAAATAAAAATTAGAAAGAAACAAGTAAAGCGAAGCTCCCAGGGATCCCTCCGGTCCAGCTGTGAGGTCTGGGGAAATTGCTTCCAGGCCATTAAGTACATCCTGGCTAGAAGGGGTAAAGGTGTCACTCAGTGCCAGGTATTCAGGGGCCAGGAAGAGAAGGAAAGTATAGAGAGATGAGAAACGGAGTAATGAAGAAAGACAAAAAGGGAAAAAGAGGCAAAAGAAAACAAAACAATCAAATACAAGAAAAAAAGAACAAGAAAAAGCCCCAAAGTAAAACATAAACCCGCCCCCCCCCAAAAAAAACCAAGAAAAAAGAAATGCTCTCGGGGATCCCTCTGCGTGTCTGCGCAAACTGAGGGGGTAGGTCCCAAGCTGTCCAGTATTTCCCAGCTAGAACAGGCTCCCAATTCAAGAAAGAATATGAAAACAAACAAACAAATACAAACAAACAGACAAAAAAGCCCTGGGATCCCACCAGTGTGGCAGCATGGGCCGGGAATCAGTTTCCCATTCGAGCGGCATTTCACAAAGATGGTGCACGGAGCCAGGTATTTGAGAGAAAAGAGGGGGAAGTGTTGATAGGTAAGGAAGAAATCTAAAGATGCACAAAAAAGCAAAAGCAGCAGCCAACAAATGACACTTAGGGAGCCAGCCAGTGCGGGTGGGTAGAATACAAGCAACACCTGAGTGAAGGTGGTACTTCCGGGCCAGTAGACTAGCTGCAGGAAGCAGAGCAGGCTGAGTGGGGATGAAGAAGGGTGGGGGGTGGGGAAGCATATATCGCTGGTTACTGGTTGTTCTGTCTCCTGCTGGAAGCTCTGTGAAGCTGCTTTCTAGTATCCCCTGTTCACTGATCTCTGATAGGGGTCCAAGATGGCTGATCTGTGCTGCGTTAGCTGATAGGGGACCTCTGCATGTATCTCTCCTTGCTCTCTGTTCTCTGTCAGTTTCTTATCCCATTCAGTGCTTGGCTGAGTTGTTTATCTCTTCATTTGATACTTTGGGTTTCAGGATTGCCATTTTCTCTGTTTGGCTTAGTTTTTGGGATCTTTGCTGTGGAGGGACGATGTGGTGCTTCTTCCTACAGCACCATGTTGCCCGGAACTCCAAAAACACTCTTATATTCCAAGGGCTCAGAGGTTACCTGAAGACAAGACTTTCTTTGGAATGTGCAGGGTCTGGGCAACTTACGCATAGTGAACTAACTATTTCCTGTCTATGAGGTCGATAACAGATCCCCAACTTATATTTTACAGTCATGAACTATGGCACTTAAATCAAGTTATAAATGATCTGAAAATCACTTCTCTATTAGATCTAGGTCTGATAATTTTCCTTGATTTCTTTCATGGCCTTGGTGATTTCTTTTTTTGCCATTCACAGAGATAAGGGCCACAGACACCACAAACTTCTTGCAGAGGTTCCAACTTGAAACTAGAAGGCTAGGCTTGAAGATGAAGTAGAATTGGAGAGAGGGTGGGGGAAGTACAGAAGGCACCTCCATACTAAAACACTAAGTTTAGGAGACACTGAAGGACAGGTTTTCTAGATTCTAGTGATAGTGATTTTACTATTGACTTGCAAACCAAGATTTAACCTGTAATGGGACAACACAAGAATGAGCATTTATTGAACATTGTATGGGCTAGGCATTGTGTTTAATGCTGTACTTATATATTTTTACTTAATCCTCACAGCAACCCTATAAGGTAGGTGTTGCTGTATGAGTTTTACAGATGCAGAAACCAAGGCTTATGATGTTGTCTTAGGTTGGATTCCTCTAGAAAAAGATTCTGAGATTTGTGTATAGATTTTTCGAGGAGCGTAGTTGGGAATTGCACTTGTAAAGGAATGAGGGAAACAGGGCTGGGCAGAAAAAAAAGTGGAATTCAACAATGTTGTGACCTAGACCTCAGCCAGTTTCCTGAGAAGCTCTGGCTAGAATGACCTTTCAGGGTTGTGCTCAATAAAGGCAATGGGGCTGGGCCTTTGAACCCCAATATGGACCAGTCATTGGACACAAGCTGACCCCAAGGAGAGGAATTGGCTGAGGGAAATTCCTAAATATGTTCTCAGTGCACATTCTCAGAATCTGGGAATGAGTGCTTCAGTCTTGAAGGGGGGATCTGAGTGGTATATCACACCATCTACCACAGCCTACCCCCTGTTCCTATAGTAAGTTTACCCCATCTGGGAACAACTCCTCCAAGATTCTGATTGAGCTCCTGTCCCTAGGAAAGATGAAGATTAGTGGGATAAACTCAGTCCTTATAGCTGTCTGGAGGCAACTATTGATACTCCTCCTCTCCTTCTTCTATTTCCCATTTTAGATTCGCCTCACCCTCAGTTAACACTTATGCTGATTTATGTGGCTTATCTGGCAGAGTGACCCAGATCCTCATCCCCTAGGATTCTGACTCTTTGGTCATCATGCCTTTCTCAGACCGTGGCTACTTACTTTTCCACTTTCCATCAAAATTGGACAGAAGAGTACCAAGGGATGCCCAGTGCATCACATGGTGCCAACTATATTCTTCCTTGCTCCCATTATGTAAAAGCTGCTTTACTTCCTTCTTATGATCAATTATCCTTGCGAGTTTAATGAATCTTTTTCTTGCCTACTGGTCTCTTGGCACAAATAACTCAAAGAAACTGGGTGACAACTATAGCTTAAAATTAAATATGACTCTTACCATATCCCCTGGTAGAAACATTCCTCTTCTGGGAACTAGAACCTATAGACACATAGAGTCTAAAGATGTAGGGTTAGGAAGCACAAATTCCCCAAGTGAGCCACTGGAAAAAATGCTAAGAGGAGCTTCTCCTACTTCCACCCCTTCCTTCCTGGACCTGTGTATTTTCACCTATTGGAACACAGCACCACAGAACTGTCAGTGATTTGGGATGTATAGTGCATCCTGGATGATGCTCACCATTCTCACAGAGTATCATCTCCAAGGTGGTGCCTCAGCAGCACCTTCAAAAGGCTGTTCCATTGCTCTATCAGGTCTACAGCTGCTGGGGGATATAATATATGATGGGATCAGTGGACCTCAAGGTTATGTGCCCACTGCCACATCTCTTTTGCTATAAATCGGGTCCCTTGTTCTGAAACCATGTTATGCAATATCCCATGTCAGCAGAATAAAACATTCTGTAAGCCCTTGGATAGTGGTGCTAAGCAAGGTCCTATAAGCAGAAAAAGCAAACTCATATCCTGAATTTAGGCATGCTATTTGGGAACATAAACCAAAAAAAAGAAAAAAAAAACTCAAATTGCTGTTACTGAGAAGCGCTGCTCCATAGGTTTTTCTTGACTGTAATCTTTATGGAAGCAGATCACTAGGCCTTTCTCCCCTGGGGCAGTTGGGTGGGTTTAAACTGCCAGCTTTAAGATTAGTTTGTTGTTGATTGCTGGTGAGTTGATTCTGACTCATTGTGACCCCATGTGTACAGAGTAGAACTGCACTCTATAGGGTTTTCAAGGCTGTGAACTTTTGGAAACATATCACCAGACCTTACTTCTGAGGCACCTTTGGGTGGGTTCAAGCTGCCAACATTTCTGCTAGTAGTTGAGTGCTTTCCCATTTGCGCCACCCAGGGACCTATTCGAGAGCATAAAACGGAATTTTAACGACGTTGGAGAGTCCACCTATCCCCGCTTAGTCAAGGTAGTGAATGTCATGGTAGGAGGAAGGATGATGGAGGTGATGGCAAGGCTGAGTCCCAATAGCAGCACTTATATGCCTTGTGAAGGAATCTGGGGTAGACTCAGCAGATGCAGGGCAACCTCAGATGGCATCATGCCTTCACTTAATCCATTAGGTGACAGACAGTAAGACCGACTGCAGCAAGTGATGTTTTGTAGTTGTCAGTTGCCATATGATTAATTCTTCGTCAGAGTACAACTGCTGCATAGGGTTTTCAAGGCTGGGACATTTCAGGAGCAGATTGCCAGGTCTGTCTTCCAAGGTGCCTCTGGGTGGGTCTGAACTGCCAACCTTTCGGTTAGTAGTCCAGCGCTTAACCATTTGCACCACCCAAGGACATTGAAGGGCTCCAAAACAACGTGTGGTTTGAACTAGGAATTTGAGTTTCCCTGCCAGGGAAGGAGAGGCGACCCAGTCATTGCCCTCCAGTCAGAAACAAAGCTATTTTTGTTAGCATTGTTATTGTTAGTCACACCCTTTCATTGTTCCGCTTTGGTTTCCACTGGTTTAGGAAACATGGGTTACACAAGGTTATATTATCATTCAAGCATAGCCTTGATGATGGTGGTGGTGGGAGTAGAGTTGCTGGGAGGGGGGGATCCTTGGTGTGGCTTTGGGTCTGGCCTGTGGATTCAGAGAAACTGCCCATTTTACTTGGCCTTCAGTTTCTTGAGTTTGAGCATTCACATGGAAATCAATCAGATGTTATTTGGTGATGTTGAAAGGTCTGATTTCAACACAAATATTTTCAGAAGGAACATGGGAAATGTAAAAAATGGTCAGCTCAGTGAATATCTTCTGGTGATAATGCTTTCCAGCAGTAAATTTCCACTGGTTCTATTGCTTATTGTCAGTTGAGCAAAGCACTTGCATGCTTTGCTGATTTCTAACTCATCAGTTATCTTTGCTCGTTTAAAACATTGATATATAATAGAGGGTATCTTTTGAGTCAGTAATTCTTTAATCAGAAACGTCTTAATGACAAACAACACAGCATCACATGAAATAAGGTTAAAAGTTCTTAAACGGAATCATATTTCTGTTTGGGAATTTCTCCACAGGTATACAATAATGATAAAAGTGATCATGTCATATTTCTTGTGCCCGAGGAAGTACAAGGATACTTGCTCCCCATTACTCTTTCTTTAGAAATTTAAAGCAAAATGACCTAAAAATCATTTTTTAAAAAAAGGCATTTAATTGTGCAATTTTCAATATTGGAAATGGTGGGGTCAAAGTGCAACTCTTTTCGTTTGATTTTATTTTTTTTATAACTCTTGCCATTAAATTAATTCGTGATTTTTTTTGGCTTTTTTGTTGACTATTTTAATATTTTATAATAAGCACAGCGATATCTTGTCTAAGACTTTTACTTTGCACATGAACAGTTTCCTGTTTTCTCAAATATTTAATATTTGTTAGGCAAATATCCTGTCTTCTCTGGTCTATCTTCGTTCCATGGGGACAGGAGAGTTTTAAAAGTGTCTCGGATCCAATCATATTGTACCGTTAGATGCCACCTAGAGACTTAGCATGTTGCTTAGCTTAGGCATCAATATGTAACTGTATTGTCATCCCCCCACCATTGGCCTTCTGCTCAGCCTCCTTCAGAGAAATGTTTCTCTAATTGTTGTTATTACTTGCTATTGAGTCAACTCCATTCATGGCAACCTTATGTGTTATACGGTAGAACTGCTCCAGAGGGTTTACTTGGCTGTAATTTTAACAGAAGCAGATCACCAGGCCTTTTCTTCCGAAATACAGCTAGATGGGTTTGAACCATCAACCTTTAGGTTAGCAGTTGAGTGCAAACCGTTTGCACCACCCGTTCTAATAGTCTATACGTATTTAAACCAGCCCAAGATCATGTTTCACTGAAACGTAGGCAAGTCAGCCAAGTCACAGTAACACCTCAGTTAAAGTGAACAGAGGTCTCATGACTTCTTCCTCATCTCTAGTCCTGCCCTAGTTCACAAATTCTCTTGTAATCTCACAATACCCTTCTGACCCATCTCCTTCCCAGTCCATCTTCCATCCTTTATTTCCTGGACTTGGTGCTATCAGAGCTACCTTTCCAGAGCACAGTTCTAACCAAAAACCTTCAATGACTGTGGGAAAACTTTTTAATATGGCAGAATTTTCAAATACTTTCCCAGGAGAAGGCTAATTGGGACACCAGAAATGAGCCCGGGATGCTACCTGAGCATTCCTTAGCTCAGCTTATTATTCCAGTTCTTTCTGTTCTTCTAGTGAAGTAAAAGCTCAGAAATTCAGGTGCATGTTCAGCAGTTCATAGGCCTTCAAAAGAGAATTTATGCCAAGCTTTGATAAGCCAGTTAGAGAGGATCCACAATAGGAGGCCTCAAAAGAACTTAGGTCCAGGTACTTTCCTAGAGAAACACATGAAGAGGCTGAACCTTTTGGAAGGGTGAAAACTGTTTTAGAATCTCTGTGGCGATTATGTCTTAAATAAATGAAACTAATACAATGAAATGGTTCAAGGTCTAGAGGTCAACTTTCTTGGGCTAAGATCAGAGAAATCTCTAGTAGCGACAAAGGAGAAATCTGCAAAGTGAGTGTAATCTGTTGGCAAAGAACTTACCAGAATAGAAGTGTTTTACCCAGAGGATGAGAGGCAGGAGCATGTCAGTGGACTAGGGTAGTTGTTATAAACCTGAAATATAGCTCAATCTTGGGTCATAGGGTAAAATTTGAAAGGAGAGAAGGTGGGTCCTGGCAGGGACTGAGCTCTCTAGGAGACCAAGAAGCATGGTTGTTGTTGTTAGTTGCTGCTGAATAAGTCCTCAACTCATGGTGACCCCAGGTACAACAGAATGAAGTGTTCCCTGGTCATGGACCATCACCATGATCAGCAGCAGATTAGACATTGTGATCCACAGGGTTTTCAGAAGTAGATCACCAGGCCCTTCTTCCTAGTCTATTTTAGTCTGGAAGCTCTGCTAAAATCTGATCAGCATCATTACAACACACAAGCCTACACTGACAGATGGATGGGTGGCTGCCCATGAGGTGCTTTGGCTGATAATTGAGCCCGGGTCTCCCACACGGAAGGTGAGAATTCTATCACTGAACCACCACTGCCCCCACAGCATGGTTGGCCCAAAGTTAAGTCAGGACTATGTGAGTAATTTGAGCTAAACTCCAAGCAAAAGACATTGGGCAAATAGATTGAGTTCTACATTCCCACTAAGCTGTTCCAGTCAATATATGCACAGGCTTTCCTTCCACATATTGAAATAAATGTTTGTGCTTTACGGTATTATCATTTATCTGCTGTTGTATTTTCTTATTTGGATTGACTTGATTTTTCCTGTTTTTTAGCTTGTCCTGGGCTTTTCCTAGGCAAAGTAAGGGAAGAGATTGTCATCTCATCTCAGTCACCTAGTCGGGGAGATCAGTTTTTTGGGGGCCTGGCACGATGGTAGCCATTTACCAAAATAACTGTGAACCCTAAGGGGGTCTATTTGGTCTATTGAGTTAAAACTATAGAGCAAGAAATTTTGGAGTATCTGTGAGAGCTGCTTTCTTCTTATAGGGATGGGGAGGAGGTGAGGGGTCATTCAGTAATAGACTACCACTGACACACGATAAAGTACACTAAGTATGCAGAATCCCTGGGTGGTGCACATGATAAACAGGCTTGGCTGCTAACTGAAAGTTTGGAAGTTCGAGTCCATCCAGAAGCACATTTTTTTTTGTTTGTTTTTTTTACTGATAAGGAGTATATTCATTGTTTATTTATTTATTTTTTATTGTTCTTTAGATGAAGGTTTACAGAACAAATTAGTTTTTCATTAAAAGCTTAATACACATACTGTTTAGTGACATTGGTTGCCAACCCTGCAATGTGTCAACACTCTCCCCTTCTCAACCTTGGGTTCCCTATTTCCACTCTTCCAGCTTTTTTGTCCCCTGCCTTCTAGTCCTTATACCTGGGCTGGTGTGCCCATTTAGTCTCGTATATGTGGTTGAGTTACATTTATTACTGTTTGTTTTATGGGCTGGTCTAATCTTTGGCTGAAGGGTGAACCTCAGGAGTGACTTCGGTACTGAGTTAAAAGAGTATCCAGGGGCCATACTCTTACAGTTTCTTGAGTCTCTGTCAGACCAGTAAGTCTGATCTTTTTTTGTGAGTTAGAGTTTTGTTCTACATTTTTCTCCAGCTCTGTCCGGGACCATCTTTTGTGATCTCTGTCAGAGCAGTCGGTGGTGGTAGCCAGGTGCCATCTAGTTGTGCTGGACTCAGTCTGGTGAAGGTATAGTAGTTGTGTTCCATTAGTTCTTTGGACTAACCTTTCTCTTGTGTCTTTGGTTTTCTTCATTCTCCCTTGCTCAGACAGTGGCAGAAGCACTTTGAAAGAAAGGCTTGGTAATCTACCTCTGAAAAATCAGCCTCTGAAAACTATGGAGCACAGTTCTACTCTGACACACATGGGGTCGTTGTGAGTTGGAATCAACTCCATGGCAACTGGATGTTAACTAAGCATGCATTCAAAGTTACATTGGCCCTAGCATATTGCCAACTTTCTCTCTTACTACCCCCTTCACATACCCTGTGCTAATTCCAGCCTGAACAACTCACCCTTCCATCTGTGTACTTTTCCTCATAGTTTTCTATCTGACCTGTCCTCTTCTACCTTCTATCTGCCTGTCAAATTTTATCCATGCTTCTAGAGATACAGCCAATGTCACCTCCTCCTGAAACCTCCTGTTCACTCAACTACTGGTTGTATGTTTCTTTCCTGAGATTTTTACCTTTCACTGCAGTTATAATACTCTTTTTAGTAGAAATCCTAAAACAAAGCATTAACTTTGTTTTTACAAAGCGTCTTAATCTGACATACGTTTTGAAGTTCAGATTAGCTAATCCACTGTTCTAAGTAAAATGCTACATTTCTAAAAACACATAGCTGAGATATCAACAAATACAACTTTGCATGCCTGAAAGAAAAGCAAGAAGATGTAGGGCTTGTACATCTTTTGAAGAAGTATGCCGACCACCAGCTTCTCTCTGCCTCTCTTTCGGTATCTCTCTAACACATACCCACACATGCACACATACGCACACAAAATAATGCAGGCATGCATACATACATACATATACACGTATCACCTAAAATTCCCTGCTTGGTAAGACTATAGGACTTAGAGGCTTTGTCTAATGCTTACTCTACCACCTACACCTAGAAAATGGCCTTGAGTAGGTTATTTCACTTTTCTAAACCCCTGCTTGGACTTCGTTGGCAGTACAAAGGATTAACAAGCTCAGCTGTTAACCAAAAGGTTGGAGGTTCAAGTCCACCCAGAGATGCCTTGGAAGAAAGGCCTGATGACCTATTTCTGAAAAATTACCCATTGAAAGCCCATATGAGGTAAAACCAGAGGTCAAGAGAATTGGGAATATCTGTGAGAGATGCTCTCTTCTTCCAGGGATGGGGAGGAGGTGAGGGTTATTCAGAAATAGATTACCACAGGACACAATAAAGCCTACTGACTAAGTGTGCAGAGTCCCTGGGTGGTGCACAGTCTATTCTGACACACATGGGGTCCTCATGGACTGGAGTTAACTCAACAGCCACTGTTTTTATTTTAAACCTCTGCTCTGTTAACTATTCTTCTTAATCTCAATGGATTGTTAAAGGTGAGATAGATCATGAATTTGCAAGTGCCTTTAAATTACAATCTTTTTTTTTCCTGTTAAACTCTGGGATCTTGGTAGGCTTACTCTCCTCTACTTCTCTAGTGTCTCTCCCACAAGGCAAGGAGCCATGTCAGTTACCAGCGGTGTTATTGCCCTTCTTCGTAGAATCATCTTTCTTGTGGTCGTAGAACCTTAATATGCAGTGAGATCTTTTATCTTCTCAAGGTACCCAGGTTACATTTGTTCCATGGACTCCGTTGATCATGAAGCTGGCTTTTCTCATCTGGGATGATAACAGATAGTTGACCGTTGTCCCCACTCCCCATTTGTTCCACACCAATGGACTGGTGAAATATCATCTGTTTGCACGGCACCATTAGAAGCAGTCTAGCAGTCTAGAAAAAAGCATTTACTCTTGAATCACAACCAGGTGAGAGGTGCTCAGGGACAGGTGGTGGGAAAGTGAAAAAGAACCAAGTTAAAAGCCATAGTTATTTTTTTGTCGATAACTCTGAAGTTATCCAAATTAGCTGTGTGAGTGAATATTTAACGTCACCACCACCACGTATGTAATTTGTACCGTCTGATTTTCATCTTCACCTCAGTTTTATAATAATAATAAAATTTTAATTAAAAATAAATGAACTGAATATTCCAATAGAACATTTTAAATGTGAACTCTGAGGCTGGAAGCCCAAACTCAGCTGGAGATACAAACAAAACTAAAATGTTCTAAAAATACGTAGCTGAGGTATTGCTCCCCTTCTACTAGCAAAGCATAGCATTTAAGTGACTAAGCCATCCTAAAACTACTACAGGCAGGTCCCAACTCACAAGCAGGTTGGGATCCAGATGTTCCTTTGTAGGTCAGTTTGGGGCCATGTTTCTTGAAGTTTCCAAAGCAGGATACTCGAAGCTCTCTTTGGGCATCACTATTCCAGGATGAGTTGAGCACTTTCTTTCTGTCCTAAGCACCCCTGTACTGCGACTTGTACTTTGCCCTGATAATCTGCTTAGGGCCAAAATTATATGCCCCTATTTGACCTAATTCATAATAATATATGAGTAATTCTGCCTACCTTCTGAAGGAGTTAACATGCAAAAAAATGCTGTTGGTTTTAAAAGCATGTCTAATGGAATTTTAAACGGTATTAGAAAGCAGAGTACACAATTCAAGAAGTGTAGGTAAAAGTGTAGTGTACTCATGACTAAATAGTCCAGATTTTTGAGGGCAGTTCTGGTTTCAAATAGGTCATGCCATTGTTTATAGAATGTTTTAATATTTGCTTGAAATACATGACCATTCAGCCACAACCTATATGTCATAGTCTTTAATTGTTGCATTTTTAAATCACACTATTATAAGTTTTAATTCTGTGTATTTTTGGCCACTTGGAGAAAACAACTTATAAGTTTGCTACGTCACTGATAATGGGGTTGAGATTTATTAATAGTCTACTTCACCATTATACCTCCTGATTCTGATTCTATCAAAATTGTTAAGTATGAAGAAATAAAGACCACCAAATCAAGGTCTGAAACAAAGCTGAATTTATTTCTTGCCTGGCAAGGGAAAGCCCCACTAGTCAGTTACAAGTTCAGTGGGTTTTGTCAATCAGAAATTAAAAGGACGCAAAAGAAGGAATCATATCAAATACATCAGGCAGGATTCTAAATTAGGGGCTCTGATTGCCTCATGTGGCAGAGACACCACTTCTTAATGATTGGTCACTTTCAGGTTTTACATGGCCAATGATGGGATACCTGATTTCAAACCAGTTCAGCATGAGTTTTCTAAGATGCCAGTGGGTAGCGTCCTTCATCAGGCATGTTCATACGTTCATGTTTGAAGTTTAGCAAGTTTGCTTTGCTTTTTCTTCTTAACAAAATAGATTATGCTGAAATAAGAAGTCATTGTGATAGTGTACTTAAAAAAAAATAGTTTTCAAGCTTTGAATAAAATATTAAGGTGGTGTTCTCATTTACTTATTCGTATATTTACTTATTCATTCATTTATTCAAAATTATTTGTTGAGCCTCTGCTATTGTAAAAACAGCATGGGGGTGGAGTCTGACCTCCTCCAACTTCACGAGGGGGAAGGAGAATGAAGATCAACAGCCCAAGGCTGATGCCTGTGAGGCAGAGGTCAGACAAGCCTCCTCTCTCTGCCATCTTTACCAACTCTGACACCAACCGTTCCTCACACAGCACTCTCTACTGGGTTCGATAATTCACTGCAATGGCCACACAGAACTCACAGACCATACTCAAAATTATGGGGTTTATTAGAAAGTAATAGTTACAAGTCAGGCTCAGGAACAGTCAAGATACAGTTCTTCCATCAGGACAGCCTCTTCCCCGGCATGCTTTCAGGCATGCCTTTCCCTGGCCCTTGGTCTCTGCCCAAAGGCACTCAGCTTTCTCTCTCCCTGGGCCAGGAAGTGCTTTGCACCATCTCCTGCTGCTGGATCTCTCCTGCTGGTCTCTCCTTCCTTGGTGGTGCTGGGTTTCTCCTCTCTGCTCTGGAATTGGCTCTCTCTTAAGGCAAAACTGACCAATCCCCTTGGTAGGCCACAGTTACCCTATCACACAGTCCTGCCCAATCACCTGGGTGGGAGTTACAAGACCATGACTAGACAGGCCACACAAAAGTAATAAATTGCACCTTAACTGTGTGTCTGATACTGCTGGATACTAGGGATAACAAATATAACTCAGTTGTACCATGGGATCAAATTTCCTATTTCATAAACTCTGAGAAACCTAATGTCCTCTAAGGGTTTATATTTGCAGAAACTGAGAGCTGAAACCTGTAGCTTTACTGTCTACATTAACATGACTTTACTCTTCAATACTCTGACTTATTTTCCCAGGAAATTCTTGCCCAGGAGGACGCCTGTTTCACAAACTTCCTGAAATCCATGTATCCCAACAGTAGACATCCTGCGGGAATTTTTATTTCAAAATAAGTAGAAAAATGCTCAGGTTTGTCATGTAGTTTACTGCAAGGTAGTCATGCCAGGAGCCCTGGTGAGCAGTGGTTAATAGCTTGGCTGTTAATCAAAAGGTTGGCAGTCAGAATCCAGCAGCCTCTCCTTGGAAACCCTGTGGGGCAGTTCTACTCTGTCCTATAGGGTCACTGTGAGTTGGAGTCTACTCGACGGCAATGGGATTGGATTTTGAGTCTTGCATAATAAGGGTCTTATCTGGGTGTGTCCAGCTCACATTACATCAGGATAACACAAATTATAGGTTCATAATCAGTGATACACACTCAGGGTGTCTAACATAGATAAACTCAGGGCTATGTCACACCATATCATAGTGAAGCAGTTATCTACAATAAAGTAGTTGTTTTTATGAGATTAGAAGTTATTTATGCCAGAGAAGATGTTTGTCAGTTTTAGGATGTTTACAATTTAGCTTAAATGTTCAAGTCACACATTACGTGTTTCACACCTATGTGATTTGGGATCACTACATTAGAAGCATACATCATAGTAGACTACCCAGCTAGCTTTCATCAGGTCAAATAGCCCCCTTCTCAGAATGATAGATTATTCAACTAGATTTATCAAAGGGCTATTTACTTTTCAAGGTTCCTTTCAAAACCCCTTTCTCACTGTGTTTACAAATCTTAAGTTATTATATCACATACTCTGTCCATTTCTAATCAGGCCCTCACACTGAAAGACCCTTGTAAAACCAGACCCCTATAAGTATCCTTGTAAATAGCCTTCCTCTGAACTCTTTCTCTTGAGATGCTATTCTATCAAGTAGTGATCTCCCTTATTGCAATGAGCTATGAACTTGGCTCTGCTTAATCAATGGATCTTTTCGTCTTTTTGGGGAGACGGCAATCAACTGAGATTATGTCCTCAAGGTCACTCTGGCTTGAATTTCTTGATTTCATTGAACTTTTTTGTATTACCATCTACTCCAGTTTTCTTGTGTGTGCTCTGTGCTGATCAAGACATAGAACTGTCTCCCTTTCTTGTTCTCCAAAATGCCTACCACCACAACCAAAATAAAATCCATTCCTACAAGGCATTTGCGTGTGGACCACTATTTAACAATTTGGTGAGAAAAACAAATTTTGTTTTTGAGAGGTCTTCAACCTCCTTGCCAGGCTTATGAGCCATCCAGTCTCTCCCTCCAGACCAGTGCTACTCAAAATGTGGGCCATGAGGTAAATACAGAAATTGAGAGTAAGCACTTACAAACAATTGACCAGTGATGATTGAAATTAAAGAAATTAAAGGAAAACAAACAAAGAACAGCAACAACAAAAATCTGGTCCTTTACCACAAATAAAAAACCTTGGTTTTCAGTTTAGGTAATCCCACCCTTAAGCACTGCAAGGAAACTAAAATCTCCTCACAATATTAGGTAGAGCAATTTATTTTCCACCCCGTTTCTCTGGGTCCACTTTTGCATATGTGGAGAGTCGTTTAAGGCTATCTGCTAAACAATGGGATGTGCACCCTAGTTCTCACCCTGTAACAATAAAAAAGAATTGGGGGAGGTCTTGCAATTTCAGTCTTTCCCATTCTCTCTCCTGCAAAAATCTTTGGGAAGAGAAGGAAACACTGCAGAAAAGTCCTTTTGCTCTAATGGAACATACGGCATTCTTCCTACTGGGTAGAAGTTGGCACAATCAGATTAGTCTTTAAATAATATTTTTGTCTCATTACTTTATAATGAATTAGATATTTTTTTTTCTTCTTTCTTTTTTTTTTTATTGTACTTTAGGTGAAGGTTTACAGAACAAATAGTTTCTCATTAAACAGTCAGTACACATATTGTTTTATGACATTGGTTAACAACCCCACGATATGTCAACCCTCTCCCTTCTTGACTTTTTTTTTTTGGTGAAAATATATCCAGCTAAAGATACACAATTTCAAAAATTTCTACATGCACAGTTCATTGACATCTGTTATGTTCTTCCAGTTGTGCTGCTATTCTCACTTTAGATGAAGGTTTACAGAACAAAATAGTTTCTCATTAAACAGTACACATGTTGCCTTATGACAAAGGTTGACAACCCCACTACATGTTGACACTATCCTTACTCAACCTTGGGTTTCCTATCACCAGCTTTCCTGTCCCCTTCTGCCCTCCAGTCCTTGTCCCTGGACGGCTGTGCCTCATTAGTCCTATTTTGTTTTATAGGGCTGTCCAATCCCCGGCTGAACGGTGAACCTCAGAAGTGACTTTACCACTGAGTTAAAAGGGTGTCTGGGGACATACTCTCGGGGTTTCTCCAGTCTCTTTCAGGCCAGTAAAGCTGGTCTTTTTTGTGTGTGTTAGAATTTTGTTCTACATCCTTCTCCAGCTCTGTCCAGAACCCTCTGTTGTGATCCCGGTCAGAGCAGTCAGTGGTGGTAGCTAGGCACCATCTAGCTGTACTGGACTCAGTCCGGTGGAGGCCTTGGTAGCTGTGGTCCATTTATCCTTTGGACTAATCTTTTCCTTGTATCATGTTCTCTTCACTGTCCCTTGCTCCCAAAGGGGTGAGACCAGTGGAGTATCTTAGATGGCTGCTCACAAGCTTTTAAGACCCCAGACGCTACACACCAAGGTAGAAGGTAGAACCTTGTCTTTATAAACTGGTGTTATGCCAATTGAGCTAGATGTTCCCCGAGACCATGGTCCCCACAGCCCTCCGCCCAGCAATTCAGTCCCTTAGGGAGTTTGGATGTGTCTATGGAGCTTCCATGACCTTGCCTTGTACAAACTGTGCTGGTTTCCCCAGTATTGTGTACTGTCTTACTCTTCACCAAAGTTACCACTTATCTATTGCCTATTTAGTATTTCCCCCAACCCCTCCCATCCCTCATAACCAACAAAGATTGTTACTTTTTGTGTGTAACCTTTTCATGAGTTTTTACAAGAGGTCTCATACAGTATTTGTCCTTTTGTGATTGACTTATTTTACTCAGCATAGTGTCCTCCAGTTTCATCCATGTTATGAGATGCTTCACAGATTCATCACTGTTCTTTATCGTTGGATAGTACCAACCATATCCTGAATGTTGGACCAATGGGTTTTCTTTTGACTTTCATTTTACAATGTGCAACAAATTAACATTACCTTTCCAATATTTACTAGCATTGTTACTACGAATATCTAAAGATAATCCTAAAGTTCTCAAAGTGCATTGCCCACACATTCCTCAGGAATCTAAACAAGAGATAGCCCAAATAAATTCACTATTAGTTGGAAAGGATCATCTAAATTAGTATAGTTGGATGTATCACACAGAAACATATATCCATAAGGAGCACACAAAGTTTGTCTAGAAAAAACAGAAAATATAGAAAAATTTACATGTGACAAAACAAGTTTCCATTAGGGAATTCATGATTAGCAAGATAATACAGGACAGACTTCTCCTGTAGGAGATCTTCAGTTAGTCTATTTAAAGCATACTAAGTGTTCTTCCCTGAGGGCAAGCTGCCCCTCCTTGGTTTACCGGATTAGATATTTTTTGTCCCTGACCTTGAAGAACGTGTTTTGTGAAGAAGCAGTCATGTAAATAAATCATTGCAACACTGCAAGATAGGTGCAAACAGAGCCCCCAAGTTGCCAGAGGAACACTGAGGATAGAGGACTAAGTGTGCCTGGGTAACCAGGGACTCATTGCCCAGGAGCAGAGCTGCATATGACTTTCCTGGGTCCCAGGCACTTTTGCTTTCTTGGCCCCTTCCTCCATAAACAACTATTAAAGATTATCTTTCATGACTGTATTGGTATAAAGATAAAGATATTAACATTACATATCAAAGCACTTTCTTTGACTTAGAAGTTCATTTTTATCTTATGATTTTAAAATAAATTACAACATTTTTATGGACTCCTAAATGTATTGTGGGCCCTAGGCACTGTGCCTATGGTTCTTAATGGAGAAGTCAGCCTGGCAGAGGAGGTGATGTTTCAGCACTGTCTTGAAGAGCTGTAGGAGTTTGGCAGGTGGCTCAGGGGAGAAGTGAATTTGAACTTGAACTTGACAATGGTAGAAGGAGCCTGTTCAAAGGCTCAGCGTGTTTGAGGAATTCCAAGTCGTTAACAATGACTGCAAGGACACATTGGAGGTGAATAAGTCTAGAAATAACCTTTCTTCCTCTCAAGTTTTACAGCACGTTTATCTGTATCTATCTTTGATACTCCTTTTTTTCTACCTTGTTGTTCATGTACTTGTTTCAGTTCATCTACTATCCTGTCGTCTTTTAAGGACGGGGTCAGTGTCTAATTTTTTATTTCCATCTCCAAAGTGCCCAGGACAATGTTTCTTATACAGTAAGAAATCACTGAATAAATGTTGAATAAATGAAATATAGTGGATGAAATTCAGCATGTAAATCTGTTATGGCACCTGTAATAGGATGAAGGCTTTTTTCATCTTTTGATAGTTGTAATTTACCTCCAATGGCGTTACTATGCTGTAGGGATAATGCTGAGAATGGAGTGATTGTAGGAGGTTTGTGGTTGCAGAAACTCAAAAGCATTTAATTGAATTTCTAACAGATGGGGAATAATTAAATCATTTATTATCTTTTCACAAGTTAACTAACTCATAGGTAAACCTCAAATGATCAAATGGTTTTATCCAACCTCCCGCTAAAGATTTAATATTTTCATCTGCTTCAACTCTGTTATTTCCTGGCTCAATTTAATGATTAATATGGCATAACAGTAAAAATTTCTTGATTATTAAAATCCTATTTTCTGCAGATTAAAAATAGAATCTATTTTAAAGCCAGTACTAAAGTACTAAACAAATAGACTGCAATAATAAACTAACATTGAACGACCATCTTATAAAACCTTAATGATAACTTTATTAGAGAATCTTCGTTCAAAACAGTATTACAAAAATAAATAGTTTCCAATTCTTTCTCATCAAAGCAACTTTTAGATGTTGAATAATGCATCAAGAACTCACTGTACTAACAACAGTCTGTAGTATTTTCCCTTAAATCCCATAAGCAAAGCAAAGCAAAGCAAAGCACTTGTGAAAAGAATAGCCAAGACAGCCAACGCTGGTTGTCCTGACAGTTCCGACTCTGAATGACTTAGCCAGGAACTCAGTTAAAACTATCAACATCTCCAACTGCAGAAATGTCTAACTGCAGGAATAACCTTTACCTTGTGTTTCTGACCAGTAGTACTCATTTATGGGGGTAAGTGGGAAATATTAAACTATGTATCAGCCATCTTCAAACTGTTCCTGTGGAATTGGCCCTTCAAGGAAACTATGGGGCTGACATTCTGATGTCATCAATATTCATAATCACACATTAAAATATTTATTTCTAAAAAAATCAATTTCAGGAGAGAGAAAAAAATCAATAATATTACCATTCAGAGATGGCCACAGTCAGTATTTTGATTTATATCCTTCCTGATCCATCTATATCAATCTGTTTATAGCATATATGTAAATATCAAGAAGGGAATGCTAATATCTAGATATACTGTTCTGTAATGTGCTTTTCTCCACTTGGCAAAATATCATTAACTTATTTTGGGAAGGGGTGATTAAAATTTTGCATTTTTACTGGTGGGATTGAATTGGAAAACATAGCATAACCATAGAGTCAAAAGGACTTCCTACTAATTTTCTTCCACAGAAGTAAATTTCTTCAAGATCGCTTACCACATGGAGGAGACCAAAAAACTTACCATGAGTTTTCCTTTTAATCAAGATGCCTTGACATCACAATTTTACATTCTTACATAGTATTTCAATGTGGGTCTGTTTCAGTGAGAACCTTTTTGATTTCATGAAACAGAGAGTCACTTGAGGCCCCTCAATGAAAAGGTCTTTTATTGTAATGATGTGTGTGGGCTGGAACTGTACCTAGAAAGCCATTGAAGTCTGAGGCAGCCTCAGGAAGACTGCTTCCCTCTACTCATCTATATCATTCTCTTCTTTCTACTAATAGTCTTCCTCCACTTTCTCATAGTTTCTTCTCTTGTGTATGGCATATAATGGCTTTCCCTGCCCCTATAATGCATCATGGCAACCCTTAATATATCCTTTTGGCTCCTAACTCTCCAACTAACAGCTCTAGTGTCTTGGTTTCCTAATACCTAATCCTCAAGAGAGGAATCCTCTTGTCCCTGCTCATCATTATATGCCAGGCCAGTCAGACCCCTGTCCAGAGTCTATGGATTGATTACTCTTGGGATGGCTCAGTTCTTGGGTCATTTAACTCTGGCATGTGAAGTCAGGCTTATCTGGTAGGATTATGGGTGGAGACGGATCCTTTATTAAGGGGAAATAATAACACTTCTAGTACAAATCTCCTTGCAATTGTCTGATAAGTTTCCAGAAGTGAAATTTCTGACTCAAAGAGGGTACCCATTTTATAAGCTTTGGGTGCATATTGCTAAATCAATCTCTAAAAATATATTAAATTACATTGTCACTAGCAAAGTCAGAGTCACTTTTCTGCACCTGCGTCAACATTGAGAACTTTACTGTCACCATTTAAATTCCAGATTTGTTATTTTTGAATGTCAAGAGGTAGATTTTTAGGTAGATAGTTACAAGGGATAATCTAAAATTTCTTTTACCAATATCACCCACCCCCTTTAAAATGGCAAAGAAGATTTTTGGATTTGTAAGCTATGAGTTGGAATCAAACCCACAGCAATGGGCTTGGTTTTTTTTGGAACGCATACATTTCCCTTTTTACCAATGAGCTGGAGACTTGTTTTGTATACTTATGGGCCATTTTATTTTTTCTTCTGTGATACATTTGTCTATTTTTTTCCTATTGATTCATAATTCTTTATGTGTTAAGCATACTAATTTTTTATCAGTTAAAAGTAGGCAAATACCTTTTTCCAATTTGTGAGTTTTGTCTTTTCCTTTATTTAGGTTGCCTTTGATAAAAAGAGACCTTGATTTTGATTTAGTATATTTACTAGTCTTTTCCTTTATGTTTTATCTGTTTAATATCTTTATACTTTGGAAAGCAATTTAACGTTACCTAGTTCAGTTGAAAATGCACATATCACAACAACACTTCTACTGCTAAGTGTAAACCCCAGAGAAATTCTTGAATTCATGTAACCGGAGATATGTATATTGATTTTCATAAGTGGCATTTTTCTTAACAACAATAAACTGGTAACAACTCAAAAAAAAAAAAAAAAAAAAAGAGTAGCTGCTGAGGCTGCTTATGTACAACCAGACTTCTCCTGGGATTTAGTTCCTTGATTTGGAGGAAGAGGGTCATGGGTTCATGGGACATCTCAGTTAATTAGCCTAATAATGTGTTTAATGCTTCTGTTCCACCTCTTAGTTCATTGCGTAGTTCTTAGGGTTTTAAAAGCTTACAAGGAGCCATCCAAGGGACAATTGGTTTCTACTCACCTGGAGCATCAGAGGAAGAAGGAAAGTTAGGAATAGGAGGTGGAAATGGAATGTGTGGCTAATATCCCCCATGAACAAATGCCTCCTTTGCCATGAGACCAGAAGAACTAGATGGAGACCGGCTACCATTACTGAACATTTTGATCGAAGAGTCTGTAAAAGAATCCTGCTCAAAAGGGAGAAAATGCAAAACAGAATCTCAACTTTTCAGGTACTCCAGACTTTCTGGATCCCTGAAACTGTTGCCCTGAGATAATCTTTAAACCTTAAATCAGAAATATCCCCTGAAGTGTCCTTAAATCCAAACAATAGTTTAGCTCAACTAGTGAAAAATGTCTGCCTTGAGCAGTCTGCTTTTTTAAGAACTATCTCTATGGCATCAAACTGACAACATCGACTTGAAAGATTAGATAGAAACCTTAGGGGCAGTGAGTATGTTAATGGGAGAGGAACAACTCAGAAAAGGAGGGTGAGAATGGTTGCAAAACTCAAAGAATGTAATCAGTGTCACTGAATTGTACATGTAGACACTGTTGAATTGGTGTATGTTCTCAACAATAACAACAAAATGAATAAAATGTTTTTTAAAAAGGAAAGGATTGGATTTTTAAAAATTGTGAAGTATTCAGTGGTGTACTAAGGAGCAGTGAAAATAAATGAATTCCAACTATGTGTCAGTTATCTATAGCTCTGTAACAAACCACCCTAAAACTTAGTGGCTTAATGCAACAATGATAAAGATTATTTTTTGCAATTATTTAGGGAAGCTGTGTTTTGCTACTTTAGTCTTGGTTATGAGGCTGCACGTGTCTGACAGGTCAGTAGTGTCTTCCACTCAGCTGCCTCTGCTGTGATGGCTGGGCTGCTCTTTCCACATGCCTGGGTTTCTTTCCAGCATGGAGGTCTCAGGGTAGTGTTAAGAGGGTGAAAGTAGAAGATGCAAGCCCTGAAAGTTACACATTGTCACTTCTGCTGCATCCTATTGATAAACAAGTAACAAGACCATCCCAGATACAGGGAATGACAAATTGGGCTCCACCTCTGGATGGGAGGTATAGCAAAGTCACATAACAAATGGAAATGGACATTAGAAGCCATGATTCATCAATGGGAATTATTTTAACAATGCAATATAATAATCTTTGAGTATTTTATGATGATTCTAATTGATATTATCCTCTCAATTCTGTTCCAATTTTCTGTAAACACTTGATATAGTTGTCCCAAAATTCAAAGACTGTTTATTTTTCCATGGAATCTCTGAGTTTTCTCCCTGAGAAAATCACTATAATCTGCTCTTCATATCTGCTGGCCTGTTTTCTAAGATCTCAGTATTCCCCTTAAAGAAACTGCTGCTTTCTTCCTCCAGCTTAATCTGCTTGCCTTTTTTATTTTGTTTTCATTCTTCCTCTGCTCCTGTTCTGATAGGAAGACTGATGCATATTTTTCCAACCCCTCCAGTTGCCCCTGTTTGTCTGAGACAATTGGATTCCTAGAGCCAGTTTCTAGGCACATGCCCATTTACTTTCCTTTTTAAACCTTGAGTTTGCAATAATTATATGTAGTTGTTTCTTTCTTTATATCAACCCCCAAAGATGGCATATTCTCTTTATAATAGGGACCTCATTCTTTTTTTTTTTAACTTGTACTTTAGATCAAGGTCTGCAGAACAAACTAGTTTCTCACTGAACAGTTAGTGCACGTATTGTTTTTATGACATTGGTTAACAAACTCACAACATGTCAACATTCTCCCTTTTCGATCTTGGGTTCCCTATTACCAGCTTTCCTGTCTCCTCCTGCCTTCTAGTCTTTGTCCCTGGGCT
>NW_004444005.1:485132-497896 GCF_000243295.1 Trichechus manatus latirostris | reverse complement strand
TAGTTGTGGTCCATTAGTCCTTTGGACTAATCTTTCCCTTGTATCTTGTTTTCTTCATTCTCCCTTGCTCCCAAAGGGGTGAGACGAGTGGAGTGTCTTAGACGCCATTCACAGGCTTTTTTTTTTTTTTTAATTGTGCTTGAGATGAAGGTTTACACAACAAATAGTTTCTCATTAAACAGTACACGTATTGTTTTATGACAATGGTTAACAACCCCATGACATGTCAACACTGTCCCTTCTCAACCTTAGGTTCCCTATTACCAGCTTTCCTGTCCCCTCCTGCCTTCTAGTCCTTGTCCCTGGACTGTTGTGCCCCATTAGTCTGGTTTTGTTTTATGGAGCTCTGTAATATTTGGCTGAACGATGAACCTCAGGAGTGACTTCATTACTGAACTGAAAGGGTGTCTGGGGGCCATACTCTCGGGGTTTCTCCAGTCTCTGTCAGGCCAGTAAGTCTGCTTTTAAGACCCCAGATGCTACTCACCGAGGTAGAATGTAGAACATTTTCTTTATAAACTATGTTATGCTAACTTAGCTAGATGTTCCCCAAGACCATGGGAACCTCATTCCTTTTTATTTGTTTATGAATGAACGACCATTTTTTCTGTGGATAAAGCCACAGTTCGTATCTTAAATTCTAAATAACGCTGTTAGAGCTTATGTAAAGACCAAATCCAGAGTTGACCATGTAGTAGCTAATCTCAAGTTGCCTACCCAGACCTGGCACCAAAAATTTTAGTGTAGAACTTCACTAAATTTTTTTTTTTTTTTTTTACCATATAGGACACTTAACTGTCTTTGCAGTTTGAAACTCTAGCTGAGAAATATAGTAAAATCAGCTACAAAAAATGCTACTGAATCTCAGTCTTTTTCAAGATGAAACCTCACTGAGCCATTTACAGCTACTCTTTTTCTTGCTTTACTCTTCTTTAAAGGTTAGAAAGCCAAAACACATTCATCTTTTCAGATTCTCTTTTTCTAGGCAAAGGGACACAATTCTGGCCAGTGAAATGTACACAAAACTGGAAAGAGCTTCTCTTTTTTGAGTTTTATAACAAAGTCTTACGAGGAGGACTGCCTGGAATGTGGATGTAATCATGGAGGTGAAGTAGCCGTAGTCTGATTATGAGGAAGAAAGGCAAACTTTAAGGTTGATGTGGCAGGATGATAAAATTAACCTGGGTCCTTAATAGCATTGATGAGCCTTGGGTTGGCTACCCTCATATTTTTTGTTATTTGGGGAAAATTAACTCTTTTCCAGTTAAGCCACTTTAGTTTGGGTTTTCTGTGGCAAGCATCTAATACAATCCCAGCTGATGTAGAATCTAGTAAAACAAACAAACAAATAACACAAAAATCTAAACCAAACACTTCAGCGGTGTTCTTAATGTTTATATTTTTGAAACCCTTTTAACTATTGACAAATCTTCATGTCTATTATTTCTTTCAGTCTTTCTGGGAAGCAAATAGGTTTTATTATCCACAGTATACAGATGAGGAATCTAAGGCCCAGAAAAAGCAGACAATTTTTTTTTTAACCTCACATTTTATATGCAGAGACCAGAGCCCAGACCTTTCAACTATTTATTTGACTATAGCCCCTGGTACATAGTAGGTACTCAATAAATAAACAAATAAACGATGTATATAAAACATTTAGTTCAGAATCTGGCGTACATTTTGAGTTTAATAAATGGAAGTTAATAACAACAACATGTTAACTTCTTTCCTCAGGACCTATAGAATCTTGTGAATTTAGCTGTTCTTCACTATGGACCTAAAGCTAGCTTCTCTTGTGTAAATGGTACCTATAAATGCATCCTTTGCTCAGTAATACGTGTTATTGTTGTTGTTTTTAGGTGCTGTTGAGCTGATTCTGATTCCTAGCAACCCTGTGTACAACAGAATGAAACACTGCCCAGTTCTGCGTCATCCTCACAATCGTTGCTATGTTTGAGCCTGTTGTTGCAGCCACTGTGTCAATATACCTGATTGAGGGTTTTCCTTTTTCACTGACTCTCTACTTTACCAAGCATGATGTCCTTCTCCAGGGACCAAATGACTTAGGATGGGTTCTCTAGAGAAGCAAAACGAGTGAAGCATGTATATAAATACGTACAGAAAGAGAGACAGATTTATCCAAGGAAATGGCTTACTTGATCATAGAGGCTGGCAAGTCCCAAGTCCGTGGGTCAGGTGTCAGGCTGGAGGCTTCTCCTGACTCACATAGTTGCCTGGGCTGATGAACCCAATATTGTCAGGTCAGAGGACAGGCTGCAGGCTCATGGGCTATGGAGGCTGGCAAATTAAAGATCAGCAGGTGAGACAGCAGTCTGCTGGCTGAAGTCCCAAGAACCAGAGGTCAGACGATGACCAGCCATATGAAGGATCCAGAACAAGCAAGAGTAGTAAGTAGTAATTCCATGTATTTGTTATTCAAAAAAGAAAGAAGTAATTAAGTATACAAAACTTAGATAAGAAATTGCAAACATAGGTCCCTGTCCTTTTTATTTAAGAATATTTATTATTAAAAAAATGTTTCTTTCATTAATTTTACCTCTTCACCCTCATAAGTGTTTCAGAAATGGCTGCCAGGATGTAGAACAGAAGTGAGTATGACTAATTGCTTGGCTCACTTGATGTGAGTCCTGTCTTATAAGGCAAGATCTTGGATGTGATTCTCTTGTGATAATGTCTCTATTAAAATAACCATCATTTGTTGTGTAAATTATTTTGTACATGCTATTTTTAAATACTCATCCTAACCGCACAAGACAACTGTTATTATAGTACTCTTTGACAGGTGAGGAAACTTAGCGTGCATAGGAAGACTCTTATACTGACCAAGTGATCACCAGTGAAATTGGCTCAGTGAAAATTCACCCCTTAACCTGTAGAAGTTGTTGTTGTCGTTAGCTGCCATTGAGTGGGCCCCTGACTCATGGCGACCCCAGGCACAACAGAATGGAACACTGCCTGGTCCTGTGCCATCCCCATGATCGGTTGAGGATCAGACCACTTGTTGAAGTAGCTCACTCCCCATTCAGCTAATAATTCAGTCATATTGTCTTAGTACAGGAAGGGCAGGGCCTTTGTAGTATATGCTGGAGGAAGTATTGATCACAGAGCAGATTATGTACTGACTCAGTCCATATACTGGAAGCTTTAAACAGCCATTATAATAATTTGAACCACCGAGCATACAGTGCAGGTATATCAGAAAAATTTATTTACCAGTTGGCATTCAAAACTGTGACTTTGCCATTGACTTTGGCTACATCTTCGATGGTAAAGAAGTAGGAAATAATGCAATCACTCAAGAAAACCTAATTAATAAATTACCTAGGAAGTTATGACTGTATAGTCTTTCTTCCAGAGTTTTCCTTAGTGTCAACAACAATATCTTGCATTTGCATGCTGCTTTACAGGTGGCCTTGTAGCTTTTTCATAAGGTGGGTATATAATGAAAAATAAATAGAAATAAATGAAGTATTAGGCATGGATAAAGATGTGTGTTCAAAATATAGCTCTGCCCTCGATCAGCTGAATTACTTCAGGTTAGTCAGTTAAGTTCTAAATCTTCTTATCTATAAAATAATACTAATAAAAGTATGACTAAATAAGATGTGTGTGACATCATGTAAGTTACAAAATGCTATATTGATGTGACATATTGTTCGTGCTTGTCATTTTATTTTTCCTCACAGCGACTTGGTAAGGCAGATAGGGTGGAAATTATATATGACTATCAGCACTCGGTCATACAGACTGTGACAAACTCACTCACATACCCAAAGAAATAAGGACATGGATAGTTCCATAGACATTCACATAATACAGAAAGTCTCACTCACGGTAGCCCAGACTCATATCATCACAGGCACCATGACATGGACAGTCAGACCCAGTAACATGGACAAATACTTCTCAAAGCTAACACAGCACCCCCTTCACAGGACAAGACACACATGCAGAAAAGAGGAAACCGAGGACTAGATAATTTAAGTGATTCATCTATGGCCATTGTAAATGACGGAACCAGGGCTTCTGCTCCAAAGAATGGAGCACTTACTGCACCACCAGTCTAATTTCAGAAAAGGGTCACCACATATTCCAATACCAAGCACTGCTTTCAGGTACTACGTACATAATTATGCCCTTTGTTGTCCAGGATTTACAACGTAAACTTCTTACCAGAGCTACTTGTAGTGCGTTGAATAATGGCCTGCAAAAAGATAAATCCATGTCCTAATCCCTGGAACCTACGAATTGGACATTATTTGGAAAAAAAATCTTTGCAGATGTAATTAATTAAGGATCTTGAGATGAGATCATCTTGGATTATCTAGGTGGGCTCTAAATCCAATGACAAGTGTCCTTATAAGAGGCAAAAGAGAAGACACAGACACATATATACAGGAGCATGTGAAGACAAGGGCAGCCTCAAGTAATGCCAACAGCCACCAGAAGCTGGAAGAGACAAGGAATGGATTGTTACCTAGAGCCTTTGGAAGAAATACAGCCCTGCTGACACCTCAGTTTCAGACTTCTGGCCTCTAGAAACATGACAGAATAAATTCATGTTGTTTTAAGTCACCCAGTTTGTGGTAATTTGTTCTGGCAGTCATAGGAAAGTAATAGACTCCTCTCCTCTCTCTTTGAAATCCTTCGGGTACTAAAGAGTTCTATGTTCACCAAATTTCAGAGCTTAGAGATGATCTTTATAGCTTCCTCATATTAAGAAGAACTCAGAGGGGTTGAGTGACCTTCCCTGGGCTGCACAGCTGGTCTGTAACAAAGGTAGACTGGACCTAGGTCTTGAATGTTTCATCTTGCACTTCTTTTACTCCCAACACTTCTTTTCCTTAAGCACAGACCATCCTCCGAACCTCAGTGGAAGTGCGAGATGGGGTTGGCCATGTCCTTGAGGGTATGGCTTGGGATGAAGGAGTTAATGCCTCTACAGCACAGTATACACACTGGGACAGGTGGAAACAAAGAAGCATTATTTAGCGCCTGGGGATGGAACATAAGTGTCCATCATGAGGTATTGGTTTGGCTTTTCTGTAATAATAAGAGAAGGAATAAAAAGAGCCAAGAGGAAAAACCATTTTGTTGCCAAGCCAATAATTCACAGGGTTCGACATTTAAACGATTAATGCAATATTTAAAAGAGAAGCTGTAGCCTTGTGTGAGGTGATCTATTGGCTAAATTGGCTTTGTGACATTTTGCAAAAGCGAAAGGCAGTAATTATCATACAGGAGGTTTTTAATGGGAACCCAGAAGGCAGCGGCCCAACTGAAGTAGGAAAACAACATTAGCTATCTCAATACCGGTTACCACAGCAAGAGAGAGTCAGGACCTTTTATTTTCTTCTGCTGTGTCCTAATCTCCAGACTCATTTCCCTAGCCTCACTTCAGATTTTAGGGGCAGCACGTATAAGAAGTTACCACTGGTCTAACACAAGAACCCGCATCTTTATAAGAAGAGCCTGCATTTCCCGTCATTCTCTGATGTTATGCACTGTGTTATTTATCTGGGCAAAGTTGAACTGGCTGCTTTTCCTTTCATTAAAGAGAAGAGAGAAAGGCTAGAACATGGCCAAAAGGAGGCGGTCATATTTAGCCAGAGGAACCAGGGGGAAGGAGAAGGTGATTGCCCTTAGGTAGGATGCAATTTAGTGAACAATATGAGAGTCGAGAAAGGTGAGCTGAGCTTCTGCCACAAGGGTGACTGTGGATGCACAAAAGGCAATTAGGAAGAACAAATGACCACTTTTGTGGATAGGGTGTTATTTATAGCATTCTAGAACTTTCAGCTGAAATGGAACATTAGTCTAAACCCTGCATTTCAGGAGCAAGGAAATTAAGATCCAGGGAGGAAAAGTAACTTCCCCAGAGTCTGGGTGGTTAGTGACAGACTACCACTGGAACCCTGCTCCCTGCCTCCCACCCTAGGGCTTTCCAACAACATCATGCAAACATTTTTAAGTTCTTAAGGGAAGAAACTTTCTCCTTCCTTCCTTCTCTTCTCCCTCTCTCCCATTTGTTTACTTCCATTTATTCCATGTTTACTGAGCACCTACTATGTCCCAGATACTGTTCTACATCCTGGGGGCACTGTACTTGACATGGGATTTGTGCCTGATGGCTCCTCTCCATCTTCATACCCTCAGTGCCTAGCATGCGATGACTTCCCAAAATAGTGCATAAATGATGACTAAAAAAGGCTTAAATACAAGAGTGGAAAAGTTAGTCATTTCCTTTGAATTCACCAGTGAAATTTTAGCCAGTCCAAGTCCAGTTCTGCTGGGTGCGAAACTGGATTAAATTAAATTGTTATAGGTAATCTGCATTTAAAGTAATACAGAAACACTATATTTATCGTTTAGAGAAAATGATTTACTTTTCAAAAAGTTTTTAAACACGTAGTGTCACTTTGTGGGGAAGTACGTTTCTAACGGGATTTAATGGGGGCGTAAACTTGTTGGAAACATTCCGAATAAACTAATGTCGCAACGGTAAAGGCAGCCGTTTAACAATTTGGAAATGACTTTTATCCGCAGTAACAGCTGACACTTGCTACATTTACCCTGTAACTCCATACACAGAGACTTTGAACTGAGAAAGGTACAGTGTCTGCTTAACATCCCAGGACAGATGACTCATGGAGATCAATTCATAATTTGGAATACAGCAATATGATCTTGGCCAGCATTCCCAGCCAAGATGGATGACTTTGGTTTGGAAATGTCTCACTTGAAGATACGATGTAAACCTAAGGTATGACTGCCAGCCCTATTTCCTTTTTTCAGATCAATACGATCTTGGCATTTTCAGAACAGTAGTGGTATTTGATTCTTCCAGTTGTAGCCCCTTTCTTGCCTCCTAATGCCTTCACACTCAGCTCTTTGACTTTGTCTTGAGTTAGCAGGGGAGTTTTTCTCCTCCTCGTCAGAGAGTCGTTTCCCAGTACTAATTTTAACCTTAATGAAAAATCACGTGACAGAATGAATAACTAAAGAGCTTCCTCACTGAACCAGGCTCGGTTTCAATTATTTAGTTGAAGTAACTTATTTGGGGAAAAATGGTCCAGATAGCAATTAGTAAAAGAGAATTGGTCAAAAAATAAATATTCTACATCGTATATTGATTTTCCCCCTACACATTGACACTATCAATTTACCAAAGTTGAGATTTTGTGACACTGAGTGCATCTTTAAGCAAGTTGGTCTGTTTTTAGATTTTAAAAATATTTTTTATGTTTTGCTATCTTGTTGCTAATTCATTTTCAGCCAATTATGCCTACTCTGCATTATTTCCTAAACAACCTAGATATACAACATAGGGAACTGGTTAAATAAAATTATGGCATGTCTATATAATGGAAAATAATGTGGCCATTAAAATGGATGTTTTAGAAATGTATATCTTGATATGAAATGTTCATGATGTGTTGGCAGGCTTAAGAAACAAGTCACAAGTAGCTTTATAGTATGATTATATTGAGACTAAAATATAATATATAAAACATAATTATACATGTATATACATATAAGATATATATATATCACATAGCATATAACAGAACAGGATCTGGAAAGAAATTTGCTAAGGAATTAATAAAACGGCCGTATCTAGAAGCGCAGAATTATGGGTGTATAAATTCTTCTGTTCGTCTATATTTACGATTTTTCTATGATGAGCAATGCATTGTTTTTGTAATAACAAAACAAGATAAACAAATATTAAAAATTAAAAGGAACATTTGTAAAATTTCAGTTTGGGATTTTTCTTCTTCTTTAAAATTTCTATTTTTCAAACAATTTTCCCTGTTTTGTTTAATGGCCAATGTTTTCAATATTTGAAAATTATTGTTTTTCATAATCAGTTTATATTTTATAGTTTCTCTGCACTGAGTAAATGGTGTTAACTGGGGCATGATGATTTTACTAATGATGGACATTTAGTTTGTTTTCAAGATTTTCGTTTGTTTAATTACAAATGGTTCAGAACAGACATAAATAAATGAGGAATTTTTTAAATGCAAAAATGGAGGGAAGATACAGAAAGACTGGGCAATTTCTTAAATACACAACGAAGTTTGCCAGAATTGCCCCACAGTGTTCCAAACGTACCAGTAAAAACAGTGATTCAGAAGATTCACTTTCAACCAAGTGGTTACTTTGGCCATTTCTTTTTCTTTTTTCATAATTATTGTAAAAATACATGACCAATTTATTTTTTGACCAATGTGTTTTCATCTGAGCAGTCAAGATGCCCAATAATTCCATCATTTTCTGAGGGAAGAATCCTCCAGCAGCTGGGGGCCAGCTCATCTGCTTACTGCATTGCTTGGTCCTGTGGAAACCAACGAATTGTGTTGGCCTTGCAACTTGAGACAGACACAGAAATGCTTAAATCTGCTCATAAATCTAGACACCAACAGGAGCAATGATAAAGCCCATGACTGATATAAATATTTAAAGTCTGTTGGGTAAGTATGAAGCATAGATGGAGTCATGCTACTTTCTCCCCTGACATATCCATTGGAATATAGAATGTGACTGTTACTCTGGATGAATCAGGCAGAGCCTTCAGCCTGATTTTACTCACGGATTTATATAATAGCAAGAGAGCATACAAGCAGAGTGATGAAGATTCTAACCCTTTCCTTTTCCTTTGGGATAGTACTGACCTAGGGCTGAATGGCAGGAGATGATGAAGGAGAGCTCCAGAAGACAGTTCTCCCAGAAGGTAAGAGAAGCCTGGGCAACTGGACCAACCTCTGCACTTGTGCAAAACAGTGTGGGCATCTGGGTGGGAAAATGTATCATCATGACGCAACTGGAGCAAATGACCTGGTTAAAACACATCTCTTTAAAACAGACAAAATCAGTGGGAAAGGACTTCAAACTCCTGGCTTTGACAGTAGCACTTGAAGAGCAGCGGTAGCAAGTTTTAGAACAAGTAATATTTGGATTAACAGTTGTGGAATCTTCTGGTCTTAAGAAGATGCATCAGATTTGGGCTTCATTGGAAATGAGGACGTCACAAAAAACAAATCTTTGCACATGGATGAGTACTTCCAGGTATTGTTGGATACTGAAGGTGATTGAGAAGTCTGGGGAAAACTTGGACTTCCCTGACACATTGGTTAAAGGTGTCGTTTAAAAGTGTCTGGGGGTGTCATTGTATATTATTTATTTCCTAAAATAGTATGACTGAACATTACAGTTCCTACGTCATCATCACCATCCTTTAATCATTATTATCATCGTTGTACTCATTATTGTTTTGTGAAAAGAGCAAATTTGTGTTATTTTGTGGAGACATTATTGAGTATCGACATTTTAAAGATTTCAAACAATGAAGACAATAGTGTAATATCTGTTATAAATAAATTGACCCGTTTATAGATGGCTTCATTAGGTCTCTATGTAATATTTTATATCCCATTTTAAAGCTACTTCTCCATGTCTTTTCAGGAAGATTGAAAACTACTCTTATCATAATTTCCTTAGTTTACTTTGGAATCACAGTTTCAGGTCGCAATCACTCTCCCCTCTCATGGTGGTGTTCTTGGGAGACTGTTCTTTGTTTTACCACCGAATGACAGAAGGCACTGCCTGCGCACAGGGTCTATAGCACTAGCGCTTAATACATACAGCAGCTTGGTATTCAGTATTAAACGTTCCCCTCCCTTCCATCACGTCAGCAAGCATAGAAATTTCCCATAGTCATTTATTTCTGGCTGTAATCCAAATTTGTTCGATGAAGAAATAATGGATTTTTTTTGTCTAGCTTAACTTTTCCAAGGTTTTATGCCTATTTCCTTTGTGGCACTATGATCCTGGCTTGGGACTAAGTTTCCAAGTTCATGTCTCAGGGATCTCTTGCATGGGTTGGAGACTTCATTTGCACAAAGAGTCACAGAAGAAGGCCCTTGTAGGAGATTCTGTGGGCTTATTATCCTGCATTAGTGTTAATACTCCCCCAGCCTGTGTTCTGAAATAAGATGTTGGTACATTCTAGACAATCAAAAAGGGTACTTTGGAGAAGTGGGGAATAAACCTGAGCTCTCAGAGAACCACTGGATATATGCCTTGCTTCAGAGAGGGAGATTGTGGTAAGAGCTGAAACAACAATAAATGATAGTAATGATAAAATAACTACCCTAGCATTTGTGGAGTGACCTTTAAGGACTTTACATCATTATCTCATTTGACTCTCCCATTAACCATATAAGTGGGTATTACTATTAATCTCATTTTAAAGATAATAAAGCTCAGAGAAGTTATGGAACTTGTTCCACAACACGTACTAAATATTGGAGCCAAGATTCAAGTCCATCCAGGCTGACTCCACAGTCCACTCTCTTGACCATTATACACAAAGCCTATTTGACAGGACTGTGTCACACCAACTAACAACAACTTATTCTCTTCACAAGGAAGCTGCAAAAGTGGAGTAATTTTGGAGTTGCTAGCAGATCATCTGTGCTTACTGTAGAATAGCAGATTCTAGCCTTGTGATTTCCAAGGGGTCTGTAGGCACAAACCAGAGTGGAGGCCTTGAGGTCTGCAGGTCCACAACAGAACGGGTACACCAGGGCCAAGTAGTTGCGAAGACTTACCAAAAGGCCCTCATTATTCATGGTGCTTCAGGTGAACCATTTCTAATATTTAGGGAGAGAGAAGAAAACTTGGGGTTTTCTACTAACGGCTCATTTTCCCCAAATTTAGAGAGCGAGAAGAAGCTCCCTGGGGTAACTAAACAGTGATTACCAATATTTTGGGGGAGGTAGGGAAATCATGATAGGGTAGAGGGTTCCAAACTCTTTGACAATCTAATGAAATTTATGGACTGATCCCCACAAAGATGCATGTATGGTCATACCAATTTCACATCCATGCTCAGGTAGTTTTGGCTATAGAGATAAAAATATAAAAATCTAAGTTAGGAGTTGGACTCAAGTCAAATAAAAATGATCTATCTGGATCATTCAGTCCTCAGTGTTTCTTGATCTTGGCCAGATCCCACTATGCCATTGTGGTAGGCAGAATTCTAAGATGGCCCAAAAAGATTCTCAGCCCCTAATGTACACTCATCTTCTCCCAGTTATTCAATCAAACACTAATCTAAGTACTGCTGTGAAGGGGCTTTGCAGATGTAATTAAGGCCCCAAAACAATTGACCTTAAAAAAGGAAGATTATTCAGCTGAGACTAATTAAGTCATATGATCCCTTTAAAAGCAGAGAGTTTTCTCTGGCTGGTTGCAGAAGAAAAATCAGACACTTGAAGTGTGAAAAAAATGTGATGTGTTCTTGCTGACCTGAAAATGGAAGACGCTATGTGGCAAGGAATGTGAGTGGCCTCTAGGAGCTGAGAGAGCCCTGTAGTTGATAGTCAGCAAGGAAATGGTCTCTCAGTCCTACAGCTGCAAGGAATTCAATTCTGCCATCAACAAGAATGAAGCAGATTTTCCTCTGAGCTTCCAGATATTTTAGAGTTGCTAACAGATCAGCTGTGCTTACACTTTGATTTCTAGCCAACATCTTGATTTCAGCACTGTGAGACCCTGAGCAGAGAACTCAGCCAAGTTGTACTGGACTTCTGACCTGAAAAAACTGTGAGCTAATAATTGGATATGGCGAAGAGGTAAGAGCTATGGCTGCTAACCAAAACGTTGGCAGTTCGAATCCATTAGCCGCTCCTTGGAAACCCTATGGGGCAGTTCTACTCTCTCCTATAGGGTCTCTATGAGTCAGAATTGACTCGATGGCAGCGGGTTTTGTTTTTTGGTTCTAAGCTACTAAGTTTATAGTAATTTGTTATGAAGCAATAGAAAATGAATACACCATCTCTCCAAGATATTCATGGGAGCTCCAGGGAGGACAGAATTTTCCCACTGCAACAAATGCCCAAAGAGAGAAAACTAGTTCTCGCTTTGCTTTGTGTACATACATGCTAGGATCTTTGGAAGTTTCTTTTTCTCCCTGAGCTTGGAGAACTAGGTTTAAAACAGCTAGCTTGAACCCACTAGCTACACAGGGAGACTCTTACACCAAGGACTCTTGGAATATAAAATGCAATTGATGAGCATTGATTTGATCTATTCCTCTTTCTTATTGGATACAGTAACAGCTAAATTTTTGTTTTAAACATATACACTTTCCTCTTGCCTCTTTAACTAAAATTCTCAAAATAAACCTTAAAATACTCAGAGCATAAACTTTAGCATTATTAACGAGGTACCAGTGATTCCACAGCTCCACCCACAGGCCTGGAAGTGAGTCACAGGTTCTAGATTATAGTTTTCTCTTTGCTTCAACTTACCATGGGTAAGTTACCTAACCTTCTTGGCATCGTGTACTCATAGGAAAGTGAGGGCTTTGGTTTCATTATTTGATCTATGGTGTCTCACCTAGAGCTAACATCCTGAGATTATAAACTTCCAGGACATCTACACCCATAGTTCCCTAAGAGCCAATGCAATTCATTGACTATCTGACTTCTGGTTTTGTTTTTTTTTTTATATTTTATTGTACTTCAGGTGAAGGCTTATAGAACAGTTTCTCATGAAACAGTAGTACACGTGTTGTTTTATGACATTGGTTAACAACCCCACAACATATTAACCCTCTAACTTCTAAACCCTTTTTTTTTGGTGAAAATACACATAGCCAAAGATACACTGTTTCAAAAATTTCTACATGCACAGTTCAGTGACATTGACTATGCTCTTCGAATTGTGCT
>NW_004444005.1:463632-477559 GCF_000243295.1 Trichechus manatus latirostris | reverse complement strand
CTCCATTTGGTGCTTGGCTGAGTTCTTTATCTCTTCATTTGATGTTTTAGGGTTTCAGGATTGTTGCATTCTCTGTTTGGCTTAGTTTTTCAGATCTTTGCTGTGGAGGGACGGCGTGGTGCTTCTGCCTAGAGCGCCATTTTGCTGGAACTGTCATTGACTTCTGGTTTTTAAGGAGTTACTGACCATCCTGAGATGTCTCACACCCTTCTGACCTGTTCACTCAGGGCTTTAATTTTTGCTGGCATTTGGGATGCATTATTTTTTCATTTTTCCCTAGGTTCTCTATCAAAGGAAGCAGCAAACTTCTTTTCCAGTCAAGTCACATTTCACAGGCTCTGTGATAGAAGCCAACAGCTGGCATGACCATGGCCCACAAATTCGTTAAAAGAGTATGCATGGGGAACATTTTAAGTAATAGGTGGAACGGTTGTGCTCTCTTAATGGAGAAATTGAGAAAATCTTCTCTATATCCCAATCCCTTTACATATAATTTTAATAAAAAATAGAATCAATGCATAATTAAACAATAAATTTATCAGTTTATCTTGAGGTTGTGACACCTTTATTACAGCAAGGAGTCTGCTATGCAAGCAGTTATGCTGCACAGAAGTACTAAGTCCTTAATCGATACAACAAAATATTTCGGGACTTCTCAGCATGATAAAATCGAGTGATTAATTACCATGCTGTAATACTGGTCTGGTACAAGCAGTATTAAAAATATTATTGAAAAAAGTCCTGCTTCTTGATTAACTATTATTGAAAGTTCTCAGAATTAAAACAATTCTCTTCCCTTTACTCTAGCCCAAAGTTGGAAACCAAACACCGCAAACTGTTGCATTCTACAAATCAAATTCCACAAGGGCAAGAAGTTACCAAGCATAAAAAGGAAAATTATGTGCCACTAGAGAAAAAAAAAGCCACTTTTCTCACTAATTCCATTCCTAACAGTCCCAAGTTGCTGCTCACATAGAAAATTGTGTTGTTCTAAAAGCAATAATGCATTTGAAAACATCTCATGCTTCAGAAATCTACTTCCAGAACTATTATAAAATTCTGCATTCTGCAAACAAAGCCCCTTTAATTCCCCTATCGATATGCTTCTTGTGGTACTTCTCTGGAGAAGTGCAAAGTGAAGTATTTGAACAATTTATATAAAAAAATAAAGGAGGACTGGGTACTGAGTAGCATCAAAGAGTTTTAATATTTGGCAGTGCTAAATGCCTACGACAGCTTGGTTAGCCACTGAAATATCTCTCTAATGATATGCTCACTAGAAATGTCGCCAGTTGCCTTAGGGGAAAAAAAAAAAATCCAGCTAGAAAAAAAATTCAGTGTCAATCCCCATCTTGAAGGCAACCAGAATCTGCAGCCAAAAATGTATGTAAGACTATGTGAGAAAGTCTGCAGAAATTATTCAGAGATGAGGATATTGTCCTGAGTAGAAGAGGAAGATAGAGGTAGAAAACCCCAAATACACTGTTTCAAGGAGAACGCAGAAAAGTGATTATCTATTCCTTCACTCAACAAACATATCAAACACTTACTATTTACCTGGCACTGCATTCGTAGGTCACTGGTAGAATTCTCACCTTCGATGTGGGAGACCCTGGTTCCATTCCTGGCCAATGCACCTCATGCACAGTTACCACCCGTCTGTCACTGGAGTCTTGCATGTTGCTATGATGCTGAACAGGTTTCAGTGGAGTTTTTAGATTAAGACAGACTAGGAAGAAAGGCCTGGTGACTGAAAATCAGCCAATAAAAACCCTACAGATTGTATAATCTATTCATTTGTGTGTGAAATTGCCGTGAGTAGTTAGCTAATAACAACAGTACAGCGCTGTACTGGGACAGGGGTTACAAGAAGAATAAGACATAGCTCTTGGAACATTTGCACTGAAATGTTAGAACTAAAAACCCAAAGTTAGAGTGGGTAAGAGATATAAAATGGAAGAGAACCTAAATCAGAATTTGGGTCCTGCCAAGGAAACATCATTGTGGGCACCAGTTTGCTGAGGCACAGGTCACACCAGCAGGGCACATTTTAGTTACACGGTAGGTAGAAAACTGAAACACAAAACACCAGATCTGGCACCATTTAACTTGGACCTTTTTGCCTCAGGATACTGCATAAGAAGTTGGTTAGCTGAAGCTCAGTAGAGAACAGTTCTTTCTGGAATGTGCATTGGCAGGGTAGTGAGGAGGGTGAGGAGGGTAGTGTGATGAGCCTTCTTACAGCTTCTAGATCTCCATGGAGATGAAACACTTGATCAAGATCTGATTCTTGGGTCCTCATAAACTGGGCTCTGACAACTCAGTCGTGGGTGACTACTAATTAAATCAGTCACTTTAAGCAGCCCTTCAAAATACTTATGTAATCAGGTTGACTCTGTTTCTAATGAAGGGACGAAGGCTGGTAGTCACAGACAGCCCTTTAACTCTGATAGCTCACTTCTCACAGAGATCTGCAGACATGCTCTGAGCAACCTTTGATGTTCACAGTTTGATTAACTAAAGGCAAATGCAGAAATTTCTCCTTACTGGGCTGTGTAATTTAAGAAATGGCTGATTTGGGTTGGGTTCTTTAGTAGGAGAGGAAAGGGGAAAAGAAAAGAAAATATAAGGATGGAGAACAAAGAGAGACCATTTGGCAGTAAATTTATTTCTTGTTTACTGTAATATGTGATTAGCAGGCCTTCAAGCTTGAGATGACTTTGATTTGGGTTTTTCATCGTGCTTATTCCATCCCTACTCCAAATAAGAGACTTCATTTAACAGCTGATGGGATTTTAAACATCTGGTTCTGTGATAAACCCTGGGAAAATCGCAACAGGTCACCTCATATGTGCAATATTAGACATGCTTTTGTTTAGTGGCATGATTAAAGGCGTCATGAAATGTTTATCTAGCTTTGGCACTAGTAAAGTCATCGTGGAACCTCAGTTGGGCAAGCTTATTTACCTGTCTGAGCCTCAGTTTCCTCTGAGGGCTGGCTTTGATAATTTCCCATGACTAGAATTTTCATTTCTGGGCAACTGAGCATTTCTGATATCCCTTGTCTTTATATCAGTTCTGAGCCTTTGTTTAGGTATAGTAATTGCTTGCAGGTCCTAACAACATATTTTGTTGCCACAATACCATACTGAAAACACACACGCACGCACACACACACACATAATTCCCGGTAGGTTTAGAGTATTTATTTATCATGGAGCTAATTTGGAGATATTATTTGGTTTAGGTCTGTGAGTTTTACTTGGCCAAATGAATTTAGAAAGCTGTGGGAAAATATTTTCCCTACATTGTACACAGGTATGCTTTGATATGACCCATCAATCTCCTCTGAACTGAGGCCTGCTTTGTTCAAAATTTGCACCGTTTGTCGTCTAACATTGTAAGCCTCCAAACAAAAACAAGAATGGAAAGCATGCTCAGGCACAGGACTTGAGACTGTGGGAGCAGGAATGTGAGAAACAGCCTGCCAAGGACAAATTCAAATGTAAGCATTTGGCGGATTAGCATCCTCTGGAAAAGCTTTTCCACATTTTCCATTTTTGACTCATCAAAATAAATCTTTAAAATTATGTTGCAGCTGGGAATTCTTTTCTTTTTTTCTTTAGAGAAAAACAGACAGAAAAATCAAAAGCGTACAGAGGCAGATCTATATCTACAGTGACAATTATGAATAGGTAGCACAGAGGATCCTTCAGGGTGAATTCCAGGAACTGAGCATGGTTCAGGAAGATTCTGAGCTTGCAATTAATTATTCAGAAAATGCCCTCCTTGCTGCTAAGTAAGCACATAATGTTCTCTGGCACAGGAATTAGTTTGAATTCTCAGCCCTGAAGCTAAGCAGTCAGGCAGGGATGCCACATGCGTTTCTAACTACAAAATGAAGAGGTTCCTAAGAGAGGTGCCTCTGGCTTTGCAGCATGACCCCGCTCTAAGGATCTCAGTCTAAGGAACAGGAAGATGGTTGGTTCTTTGAGGTTGATGGGAAAAGTGATGATAAAAATGACTGGATTCGTAACTTTAAGTGAAAGCAAAATGGGAGATGCAAGCATGACATATTAACTGAGAATTCTCGGTGTTTCTCACAGGAGAGTCATTATCACGGCAAGTAATGCTGGGCATTTGGGGATGCTCTTCCTGAGAGGGTACCAGGTTGCAAAGGGAGCCAAGACTGCCAGGAGTTGATGATGGAGTCTAGCTGAGCCTGGTGGCCATTTGGGCAATAACAAAAGTGATATAACCATCACAGGAGATATACCAGGTTAATACAATGGACAGTGACAGAGGAGGAACTATGGAGTCATGTGATTAAATGTCTCTACGCTTACAACAATGCTAAAAGACAGTGTGAGGGATCAATGAGAGAAGAACAGATGTATAAGTTAGGGTTCTCCAGAGAAACAGAAGCACTAAATACATGCCTATATATCTATATAATTTTTTAATTTATTTTTTTCTATTTACGCTCATATATTTGAAAGTAAACCACACTAATAAAAGATTAAATGTGTGTCCACATCTTACTTGGCACACAGTCTAAAACCAAATACACCTATGGGGATGCAGTGTTTCCACGACAAATATTTCTTGAATTTTATGGGTTACCTTTAGAAATTATAGAAATAAATATAGTTAATATTCTACAAATATGACTAGAGTACTTAACCCCTGGGTAATAGTGGGGAACCGGAAGTCTTTTTCTGCCACTGTAGACCTCGTATTCTTCCACCGATGTGATGTGTCTGCTATAACTTCAAGTATTCACAACCACCCTTCAAATATAGTACTGCAGTGCCAAGGTGTGAAGGAAGAGGGACTTGCCTTAAAGTCTGAAGCTCTGGGGTAGGTTCTAGATCAAATATTGATCTGTAGCTGATTCTGGGTTAGTTATACAGCCTCAATTGTTCTTTTCTCTTTTTTCACTAATTGAGCTCTTGATTACAAGCTAGGTACCTTATCAAGGGCTTATACAAAATTTCGCTTACCCCTCTCAATAAATCTCGGAGAGAAAGGCTAACAATCCCAGTTTCACAGGTGGAAAACTAAGTTAATTGACTATAAATCAAAATAAAATATGTGGAGTTACCGCTCCCTGGCTTCTTACCTATAACTGCACCCCGTTCCCAACACTTCTGATCTCTTTCTCCTGCAATATTTCTCTACCTAGCATTTATTGTCATATAATTTACTTATCTTGTTTATAGTCTGTCTTCCCCACCAGAATATAAAGTTCGTTAGGGAATTGCTGGTTTTACACACTGTATCCTCAGTGACTAGAACACATAGCAGAGTTGGTCCCTGACTCATGGCAACCTCATGCACAATGAACAGAATGCTACCTGGTCCTGTGCCATCCTCATGATCTGTTGTGGATCAGACTGTTGGAATCCATAGGGTTTTTATTGGCTGATCTTTAGAAGCAGGTGCCAGGGCCTTCTTCCTCGCCCATCTTAGTCTAGAAGCTCTGCTGAAATCTGTTTAGCATCACAGCAACACACAAATCCCCCACTGACGAATGGGTGGTGGCTACACATGAGGGGCATTGGCTGGGAATAGAACCTGAGTCTGCAGCACGGAAGTCAAGAATTCTGTCACTGAGCCACCAGTGCCTCCATAGAACACATAATAGGTGCTTGATCCATATTTGTTTAATGAAAAACTCTTCATTGAACATATGAATACGCATTTAGGTGCCAACAGATACGAATGTGTGTATTTGAAAAGATCCATAGACAGGTGTGTTTTAGATATAGTATTCCCATAAAATAGGACTAGGACCTCAAGTTTATTTTGTTCAATGATCTTCACAATGTAGAATTGAAAATTAAAAAAAAAAGAATCACCAACATTCTAATATTGACTCATTGTAACTCTTCCATTGCTGGCCTGATTTGTCTACAAACCAGACAACTCCTTCCTTATTTTTTTTCCTCCCAAGTCCATGGAGTGTTGACATTTGGAAGCTTGGATCTTTCTTCCAGCCCCGTTGCTCGTATTAAGTCCCTGGCTGCCCACCAGCTACTGCCTGCACCTTTTTCCCTGCACCATTATCTTTCTCATCCTTAATGGGTTTGGTGAATCACTATTAGTGCCTTTTGTCATAAGATTTTTCTATGATCTGAGAAACGAAAATAATCCCACTTGAACCATTTGCAGGCATTGAAAAATAATAACCTTTTGAAGCTAGGTGAGATTAGTAGAGCATTTAATCCAAGGAAAAGGGAGTGCAAAGAGAGAGATGAGGGCCAAAGACACTGTATCGAGGAAGAAACTGAAACCGGAAAGGCTAGGTGATTTGTTCAAGGTCACAGCGCAAGTGAGTGGTGACGCAGGGACTAGCATTTGTTCTTGAACTTACGCTCCTCTGAGTATAGTATCAGTGGTCCTCAAACACTGCATACAAGCATAGCCTAGGAGCTTTGAGAAAACAAGAGTGGTCCCTCATTCACATATTATGATTTAAGTGGTCTGCAGTAGGGACTGGGCATCAGTATTTTTTTAAAAGCCTCACAAATGATTCTGATGTACATCCAGGGTTGAGGACCACTGAATTATATACTGACCCTTCTCAGTACATTACCCAGATGCAGTCATTTCTGGATCTACTAAAATAATACATTCAACTTACATACTTATCCATACTATTGGGAGAAAAGGCATGGTTCATGCTAATCATACTAACCAGGAGAAACGTGGCTAGAGTCATTGTCAAATGGGGGAGTGCTAGCTTGTTCCTCCCATAGCCACTGGATCTTATTTTTTCCTCTCTTCAGGAGTTCTGGGAAAAAATATGAGAGAAGAAAAAAGATAAGTAAAAAGGAAAAGACTAGGTTGACTATGGATGTTGCTGTCGCTGTTAGGTGCAGTTGAGTCATTTCCAACTCATAGTGACCCAGTGTACAACAGAATGAAACACTGTCTGGTCCTGTGCCATCCTCACGATTGTTGTTATGCTTGAGTCCATTGTTGCAGCCACTGTGTCAATCCATCTCATTGAGGATCTTCCTCTTTTTCCCTGACCCTCTGTTTTACCAAGCATGATGTCCTTCTCCAGGGACTGACCCCTCCTGCTAACATGTTCAAAGTACGTGAGACGTAGTCTCGCTGTCCTCGCTTCTAAGGAGCATTCTTGTACTTCTTCCGAGACAGATTTGTTCCTTCTTTTGACAGTCCATAGTATATTCAATATTCTTCACCAACACCACAATTCAAAGGCGTCACTTCTTCTTTGGTTTTCCTTATTCTTTGTCCAGCTTTCGCATGCATATAAGGAGACTGAAAACACCCATGGCTTGGGTCAGGCACACCTTAGTCTTCAAGGTGACATCTTTGCTTTTCAACACTTTAAAGGGGTCTTTTGTGGCAGATTTGCCCAATGCAAAGCGTCTTTTGATTTCTTGACTGCCGCTTCCATGGGTAGTGACTGTGGATCCAAGAAAAATGAAACCCTTGACAACCTCAATCTTTTCTCCATTTATCATGATGTTGTTTATTGGTCCAGTGGTGAGGATTTTCGTTTTCTTTATGTTGAGGTGTAATCCATACTGAAGGCTGTGGTCTTTGATCTTCATCAGTAAGTGCTTCAAGCCCTCTTCACTTTCATCAAGCAAGGCTGTGTCATCAGCATATCATAGGTTGTTAACGAGTCTTCCTCCAATCTTGATGCCCTGTCCTTCTTCATAGAGTCCAGCTTCTAGGATTATTTGCTCAGCATACAGATTAAATAGGTATGGTGAAAGGATACAACCCTGAGGCACACCTTTTCTGACTTTAAACCATGCAGTATCCCCCTGCCCTGTTCAAAGGAATGCCTCTTGGTCTAGTACAGGTTTCACATGAGCACAATTAAGTGTTCTGTAATTTCCATTTTTCGCAATGTTATCCATGATTTGTTATGATCCACGTAGCTAAATGCCTTTGCATAGTCAATAAAACACAGGTAAACATCTTTCTGGTATTCTCTGATTTCAGCCAAGATCCATCTGACATCAGCACTGATATCCCTGGTTCCACATCTCTTCTGAATCTGGCTTGAATTTCTGGCAGTTCCCTTGTTGATATACTGCTGCAGCTGCTTTTGAATGATCTTCAGCAAAATTTTACTTGCGTCTGATATTAATGATATTGTTTGACAATTTCCACATTCTATTGGATCACCTTTCTTGGGAATAGGCATAAATACGCATCTCTTCCAGTTGATTGGCCATGTAGCTGTCTTCCAAATTTCTTGGCATAGATAACTGAACACTTCCAGCACTGCGTCCATTTGTTGAAACATCTCAATTGATATTCCATCAATTCGTCGAGCCTTGTGTTTTACCAATACCCTCAGTGCAGCTTGGACTTCCTCCTTCAGTAGCATCTATTCCTGATCGTATGCTGCCTCTTCAAATGGCTGACCATCTACCAATTCTTTTTGGTATACTGAGTCTGTGTATTCCTTCCATCTTCTTTCGATACTTCCTGCATCATTTAATATTTTCCCCATAGAATCCTTTACTGTTGCAACTCGAGGCTTAGAATTTTTTCTTCAGTTCTTTCAGCTTGAGAAAGGCTGAATGTGTTCTTCCCTTTTGGTTTTTGATCTCCAGCTCTTTGCACGTCATTATAATACTTTACTTTGTCTTCTCGAGCTGCCCTTTGAAATCTTCTGTTCAGCTCTTTTACTTCATCATTTCTTCCTGTTTCTTTAGCTACTCAACGTTCAAGAGCAAGTTTCAGAGTCTCTTCTGACATCCATTTTGGTCTTTTCTTTCTTTCCTGTCCTTTTAATGACTTCTTGCTTTCTTCATGTATGATGTCCTTGATGTCATTCCACGACTCGTCTGCTCTTTGGTCATTAGTGTTCAAGGTGTCAAATCTATTCTTGAGATGGTCTCTAAATTCAGGTGGAATATACTGAAGGTCATACTTTGGCTCTCATGGGCTTGTTTTAATTTTCTTCAGTTTCAACTTGAACTTGCATATGAACAGTTGATGGTCTGTTCCTCAGTCGGCCCCTGGCCTTGTTCTGGCTGATGGTATTGAGCTTTTCTATCGTCTCTTTCCACAGATGTAGTCGATTTGATTTCTGTGTATTCCATCTGGTGAGGTCCACGTGTATAGTCACTGTTTATGTTGTTGAAAAAAGGTATTTGCAAAGAAGTCATTGGTCTTGTAAAATTCTATCATGCTATCTCTGGCATCATTTCTATCGCTAAGGCCATATTTTCCAACTACTGATCCTTCTTCTTTGTTTCCAACTTTTGCATTCCAATCACCAGTAATTATCCATGCATCCTGATTGCATATTCGATCAATTTCAGACTGAAGAAGTTGGTAAAAATCTTCAATTTCTTCTTATTTGGCCTTAGTGGTTGGTGTGTAAATTTGAATAATAGTCATGTTAACTGGCCTTCCTGGTAGGCGTATAGATATTATCCTATCACTGACAGTGTTGTACTTTAGAATGGATCTTGATATGTTCTTTTTGACGATGAATACAGTGGCATTCCTCTTCAAGTTGTCCTTCCTGGCATAGTAGACCATATAACTGTTGGATTCAAAATGACCAATACCAGCCCATTTCAGCTCACTAATGCCTGGGATATTGATGTTTATGTTTTCCATTTCATTTTTGATGATTTTCAGTTGTCTTAGATTCATACTTCATACATTTCATGATCTGATTATTAATTGGATGTTTGCAGCTGTTTCTTCTCATTATGAGTTGTACCACATCAGCAAATGAAGGTCCTAAAATCTTGACTCCACCCAAGTCATTAAGATCAACTCTACTTTGAGGAGGCAGCTCTTCCCCAGTCGTATTTTGAGTGTCTTCCAACCTGGGGGGCTCATCTTCCTATACTGTACCATAAAATGTTCCACTGCTATTCATAGTGTTTTCACTGGCTAATTCTTTTAGAAGAAGAGTGTCAGGCCATCTTCCTAGTCTGTCTTAGTCTGAAAGCTCAGCTGAAACCTGTCCACCATGGGTGACCCTGCTGGCATTTGAATACCGGCGGCATAGCTTCTAGCATCACAGCAACACGCAAGCCCCCACAGTATGACAAACTGACAGATGCATAGGGGTAGCAATGGGTAGTTGGGTAGTAATACTCAGCAAAAGAGTTGGCAGCTCCATTGGAGTATCTTGTAATGGGTTCTTACATACTTCCCTCTAAGATGAAGAATCTGTAAGAGCTACCTGAGCACAGTAATTGTGGAGCAACCAGGAGATAATCTCCTAGCAGGGTTGAGGAGGGGTGTGAAATTGATGTGCTTATAGGAATGTCAGACAAGTGGGGTAACAGGAAGGGCTTGGGATAAAATCAGGAAGCAGTACACATCACCAGGGCTTTCAAAAGGGGGCCCAGATTGAGACAAATGATATTTAAATTCTGAGAGTCCCCAGGAATTCTGTGTTTGTATGTAGTCTCGGAGAATATTTGGTATTTCTCTTAATTAAATACAGTAAATTTTCTAACTTTATCCACTGTATTCCTGGTTTTATTTATTTGTGTCCAGCCATTGGTCACTTACCTCATAGGCTGATTTTTGTTTTGTCCAGTTCTCATCCCTTCAGAACATCTAGCCTTTAGCTTCAGTTTCCTTCCTTGTCATATTTTTATCTCTTCTTCTACGACTGACACATTTACAGAAATCTCCAAGGTCTACCTAATTTCTTGGGACCATGTTCGACCATTATCTTACGTTCAACTTTTTGAGGAAGTCCCCAGAAAGGCAGAACCTGGATAACTGGGCAATGCTGGATTATTTCAGCAATTTTTAACATTTTTTCAACAACGTTAAAGTGGGAACAGACTGTAAATTGAATTCAGCTCTGATAGCAAAATATTTTGAGTTAGATTCAAGAGAGTCTTTCTTCTCTCCTGGAGTAAGTAAGCAGATTTTGGAAGGTACGTTCCAAATTTTAGGCCAGTAGTGTACCAATGAGTACAAATAAGTCAGGCACGTATCTATATCAAAAGTCCTTTGCCCCATCAGAGTTATATATAAGGCTTTCCGAAGCTCTCATTTTACTCCCAAAGATCAGTCAAGTCCCCGGAGGCTGAGGGTCAGTGTGTCACTCTGCCAGCTTGAGGCAGCAAAAGCATCAGTCATCAGAACATCAGTCAACATTCCTGCTCCCTGGATACCGAGCTTTCAGTATTGACATGTGCTCCCAGAAGAGGCCCTTAGGAAAAGTAAATTTAGTGACACTACTGAAACACCGGTAACTGGAGGCCTGAGGTTAAAATGCAGATTTCATAATATAGGCAGAAAAGTCCACAGAACGGTATCAAGCTAGAAAAGCTGAAATTTAGCTAATTGCTTATTGCCTTGAGTCTTAAACAGAACCCTCACTTGACTTGTTGTTTCTTCCCAGTACAGAGCTGGTGGCTCCTTCTTCTCACAGTCTAACTCTCAGAGAATTGATCTGCATGTGCTACTTCTCTTTCTTCAGAACATGATACCTCATCCTCATTTATTTGACATCCGCTGGCATTACAGTTTGCAAGCTCCATCTTAGAGAATAGAAATCATTCTTATACTGCTTTAAGCCTAGGCCAGTGCTTTGCTCACAGTAGGGGTTTGATGAATGTTTTAATTCAACAAATGTGTTTGTTGATTAATTATATTATCAGAGGACACTCCCGATGTTCTAGTCAATACATTTTTTTTCTTTGCTGATCTCTTTGTGAGATGTTATTGCCTCTCCTCATATTCTTGAAACTATTTTAGCACCCATGGGGTATTGGGTAGAAAGAACACTAGATTTTGAAGCCAAATGACATTAGTTGAGTCCTTGATCCAGCAATGACAACCCATGTGTGAATATGGTGAAATCACAATCTTTTTAACCCCATTTCTGTCCTCTATAAATATGCTTCTATGTGACAGAATTGAGGTAAAGATCAAGTGGACTCATGTTAAAGTATTTGTAAACCAATAAATGCACACATTTGTATACACACGCACACATATATACACACATAAATGCATGCATATATACATTTTCAATCTAATTGACTCTTTCTCACTGTACTGGGGAGGATGAAATGAATATGTATGTAAAAGTGCCTAGAACAAAGGAGACCTGGATGATGAGAAAAGGCCATTCTTGCACCCATGCGGAGGAACACTCCATGTAGAGAGCACAGCTAGTGCAGCGGTACTATGGAAGGGAAGAGGTTGCATGCGTGAGGAATGTGTAGAGTTTAGGGCAAGTACAAAGTTAGAGGGTACAGTCCCCACGACTACCTTCACTTCTGACATTAACTACAAATTGTAGGTGTTTCCAAACCCACCCTCAGGTTTGATCATTAACTAGAAGTACTCACAGAACTCACGGAAAGCTGTTGTACTTATGATTAAGGTTTATTACAGGGAAGGATACAGATTAAAATCAGCCAAGAGAAGAAGTTCATAGGGAAGCATCCAGGAAGATTCCAAGTGTGGAGAATCTGCTATTTTCTCCCTGGGGAATTAAGATGTGTTACTCCTCTAGTATGGACGGTAACAGTACTCATGAATATTGCCAGCTGGGAAAGCTCACTCAAGCTTCCGTGCCCAGAGCTTTTATTGGGGCTTCATCACGTAGCCATGATTGATTGACTGATTACTCACCTGGTTAATCCAGATCATGTAACTCAAAGCCCCTACTCTAAAGCATATTGTTGGTCTTTCTGGAGTGGTCAGCTCCCACTCTATGAATATAAAAGCGCGGCTGGTTCCCACCCTAAATCACATTTTAGACTATCCAGTATTACCCAAGGCCCCTGGGCAAACAAAAACAGTCCTATCAGGCATAACATCCCAAGACCCCAGAGATCACCTCCCAGAAGCAGAGGGCAAAGGATAGACCTTCTCTTTGAGCAATATAAAATTCTTTACTACACAAGAAGAAACAAAAGTAAAGGCCAATGTAGCTTGAACATAGGGAGCAAGGGCAGGAAAGATAAAAGATGAGGCTAGAAAGAGAAGCGGGGAAAAGATTATACAGGTCTTTAGAACTATATAGATCATATAGAACTTCTAGAAATTTGGATTTTATTCTAAGGGCAATGGGACACTAGTGAAGGTTTTGAGCAAGGGAATGGAATCATCCGACTCAAGATTTTAAAATATCGCAAAGGCTATTGGGTAGGGAGCAGACAGCAGTAGAGCCAGCATAGAAACAGGGAGATCAGTTAGGTAGTGCAGTAGTCCAGATGAGAACTGATAGAGGTTTCTCTCAGGGAGGTAATTATGGAAGTGAAAACAGTGAACACTTAGGGAGTCAACAATGAAATATAAATGCTTTTACTGATATTTAATACTCTTCACAATTTGCCTACAAGTCACTGTTCTAACTTTAGGTCACTCTTCACTCCTACATGCCTCTTTGTGTCAGCTAAGCAAGGGTACAATTATGTCCCTTTGTGTATTTATGCATTCATGTCTTTGTTTATGTCTCCTCATTAACACAACCCTGTCCTCTCTATACAAGCGATAGCCAACCTTTTTGATTGTGTACATGATTTTACAATATGGTATGCTTATTTTATAAGTTGTATGTTGTTGGTAGCTGCTGTTGAGTCATCCCGACTCACGGCAACCCCATGAACAGCAGAATGAAATGCTGCCTGGTCCTGCACCATCCCATGATCAGTTGCAGATCAGACCAATGTGATCCACAGAGTTTTCATTGGCTGATTTTTAGAAGTAGTTCACCAGGCCTTTCTTCCTAGTCTGTCTTAGTCTGGAAGCTCTGCTGAAAGCTGTTCAGCATCACAGCAACAATAAGCCTCCACTGACACATGGGTGGTAGCTGCACATGAAGTGCATTGGCCAGGAATCAAATCTGGATCTCCCACATGGAAGGCGAGAATTCTATCACTGAACCACCGCTGCCTTCATAAATTGTATACATTATACTATTTTTTTT
>NW_004444005.1:427246-453982 GCF_000243295.1 Trichechus manatus latirostris | reverse complement strand
GGATTGTTGATTCTCTGTTTGGCTTAGTTTTTCGGATCTTTGTTGTGGAGGGACGGCGTGGTGCTTCTGCCTAGACCGCCATCTTGCCGGAGTCCTTGTATACATTATACTATTAATCCGTAGGATAAATATTAGTAAAGTCTAATATTTTCCCATTTTAGTATAAAAAGTGAATATAAATAGAAGTTCTAATATTTCTTCTTCCTCCCCAGCAGAAGTCTTGTACCTACCCTGTAAGTACATCTCACTTTGGTGACCATATCTCTAGGCTAACAATTTCTATTGACTCTTTAAGATTTAACTGAAATTACTTTCCCTATGAAATTTTTCTTAGCCACATCAGATCACAGTAATCTTTCTTTTTTTTTTTGCTCTGAAGTTCTGTAAACACTTAAATTCTACCACCTTAATTAAATCTGATACTTATCACTGACTATTTATAGTGTTTCACTCCATCCTGTCTTTTTTCACAGGGACTAGAGGTGCTAAGGAGCACTGGTAGTGCAGTGGTTAAGAGCTCAGGCTGCTAACCAAAAGGTCAGTAGTTCAAATCCACCAGCCACTCCTTGGAAACCCTATAGGGCAGATCTACTGTGTCCTATAGGGTCGCTATGAATCAGAATCGACTTGAAGGCAACGGGTTTAATTTTTGGTTATAGGCACTAACTAATGTCTTATACTTTCTTTTTGAGGGGGCACATTAATATTTGTTGACTGGAGGAGGAATCTAATTTAAAAAATCCCCCTTTTTAATCATAGGTCTCAATGGTCATTCATTATTTCAACAATAACAAATTATTGAGTGTCTAATATGGGTCAGATGTTCAAGTTGCTGTGTGATCAAGAAGTAACAGAATGCTAAGGCCTCTGCTATCATAAGGGTAAAATTCAAGAGGGAGAGTGACAGAAAATACATAAATGATGGTCCAAGATAACTTAAAGTGATGAAAATGATGAGTGATGGGTGCTATAGAGATAACGGTAGGGATGTTGTTTGGGGTCAGTGTGATGACTAAAGGCCTTTGAGGAGGTGCCATGTAGCTCTCTGTCCTATATGATGTGAAGAGTCAGAAGAGTTAAGCTTAACAGAGGTGAGTTATAGATGCTTGTGATTCCAGGTATGATTTACCTATCATCATCTATTTAGCTCTATTCCTAACTCCATGATCATTAAAAAGTTTCAAAATTCCTTTGCCATAGTGACTAATTCTAATTTGGTAAATGCCATCCATAATTTATAAGTCAGTATATTAGTTAGGCCAAATGCTAGCTGTTATAACAAATGAGGGACCCTGGTGGTGCAGTGGTTAAGAGCTCAGCTGCTAACCAAAAGGTCGGTAGTTCAAATACACCAGCTGCTCTTTTGGAAACCCTATGGGGCAGTTCTACTCTGTTGTATAATGTCGCTATGAGGTAGAATTGACTGGACGGCAACGGGTTTTGTTTCTGATAACAAATGAACCAAAATCTCAGTGGTTTAACACAACAGAAACGTATTTCTTACTCATGCAACAGTTCTATGTGGCTATTCCTTGTTAGTAGGTGACCGTTTGAGACCCAGATTCTTCCTTCTTCTGGCCCCACCCTCCAGAAGGACCTCGAAGTTTTACACATTCAGCCAGAAGATGGAGAAAGAAAGTGAAAGATTTTATGGACCAGCAATGAAAGTGGTGATGGGCACATTCCATAGGTCAGAACTCAGTCACATGGCTACACCTCATTGCAAGGGTGGCTGGAAAATGTAGTCTCACTATGGTTCAGAAGGAAGAGGAAATGGATTTTGTGAAAGACTGGCCAGTTTCTGCCACAGTCTACTTCTCCAGAGTGTATTTTTCTAAGGTCCAAATTTACTGACCTCCACAAAACCAGGAAAAAAGTATGTATGAAAAAATGAACCTTTGACTGAGTGAATTCATCTCCGGTGATTATTTTCTCTCACTTATATGTAAATTGTTGCAGTTAATTTCACATATCCCACTTATCCCCACAAAATGGCCCATTTTCACAAATCTAAACAATAAATCAAGGTTCAGTCCTGAACTACAAATGTATCACTTCAATGCAAAACTTCTTGCCACAAGTAGAAATTCACAGTAGACACTTTCTAGCTCGTTAAACTCAGTGCCTCAAAATGACCTGAGCAGCACGTCTTCTTCAGATAATGAAATGGTTGGCTAGACTAACTGCTAGAATGACTAACAATAGTGTGTGCATTTATTCAGTCACAAGCTCTTTGACTTATGGTACTACAATAATCTTTGTTGCTCTCCTTACTCATTACATGTAATTAAAGAAAAACCAGGCTTAATCATTTAAACTCGATAATGCACATGATACTTTATTCATCATCTCTTTTCAGTTTTGGGTGGTTGGCAAGTGGCTAAAAGCTTAGGAACCCTCAATGCTTTCATTTTTTATTTACTCTGTGTTTTTTTCTCATAATCACCATGGGTATCCCATATTTGACTCTATTTTTATACTTCGTGGAGACTCTGAAAATAAATGATAGTGCATGCAATCACCATTATCTCTGGTTTGAGGAAGAGAGGTAATTATTATAATAATTTTATCAGGGTTAAATATGAAACCAAGAAAGTTTACTAAAAAATGTGTCCAAACTCGTCCAGTTCTTATTTATAGGGCTGGGGTGAATGTGGTTGTAACACAGCCTGGAAGGGGCAGCAGCAAGGAACAAACTCTGAGAATTAAATATATCCAGAGGTGGATTTAACTGAGGTAACCTAAATCGGTGCAGTTGGGACAGGAAACAAGACTCCAGTGAGAGAAATGAAGCTAAGCATGAAAGAGACAAGGAAAGATGATGAATACTGTGGAGGGTACGAGAGAGGGATGAATCTCTTGTAAGACATGTTGAGAAGACCCATTCAGAACTAATTCTTTCCCTATGTCTCACTTCTCTCCTTCCCATACACTCTCTATATCCTTGCTTGAACTCCTATAGAATGCTGCTTTCTTTATAAAACTTCGCTCTCTGCACAACACAATGGAAGTGCAGTGGACATGGTAAAGATTTCCTCTCGTATCACTTTATGGCGAGTTCAAGAGACAGCCACTTTCCATTACTTACTTATGCACACTAAATATAATAAAATACTTGTTTACAGCTATTATAACTAATTTAATCAATTATTCATTCAGAAAACCTCTAGTATGTATCTTCTATGTGTCAGGGATAGGTATATAAAAATGAAATAATATGAAGACCTTGGTATCAAGGGGCTTATAATCCACTGGGGGTAAACAGGCATGTAAATGAATAATTAAAACATAATTTAACAACTCTAGTTCAAGTTATCTGATTAAGAAAATTCATTTAGTTTTTCTCCATAAATGATCCTACTGAAATGACAAAAGAAATACAAAAATAAGGATAAACCTATAGTGGAATTAGAAACCCAACAAGGGACAGGGCCACTGTATACCACTGGCAGTGGAAAACTCATAAAACTGTTAGTGGCAGCCCTTGAGAAAGGCACCATCATCAGGGCAGAGATGTTAAGGAATTTCTAGAAGACACATAGCAGATGGACTTGGATTAATGAACCAGTGCCTGTGACCCATAAAGGTGAAAGTGGGCACCAATCAAGAGTGAATTTTTCTGCCTTAATTCAGGAAAAAGCCCCAGCTTAGAGGCTCAAGACTTGTGAGTAGAAATAAGCCAAAGGATGATTAATGTGGTGATTATTAAAAGGTTTATGAAACCAACTCTCTCCCCACTGTTAAAGTAGCTGAGTTAGTGCTTGCTGCAGTCCAAAGACACAAGAAGTGCTCTTTAAATAAATGAGGAAATTGATTCCAGAAAAAGAAATGGCATAAGGCAATGGACAGGAATTTGTAGGCCCCAAAGGGAATCTGCTCCATTTGTTGCAGTTAAGGTTTCTATGATTAGCAACTCCTTCACTGCTGAGGGAGAAAATGGTTGTCCTTTTTGATGACACAGTGGGGATATGTTTAGGAGAGCCAATAACTGTCTAACAACAATAATAATAGTACAGAAAATAGAGAAGTAAGCAAGGAAAAAATAGAAGAAAAATTTTCAAATATGAATAAAGATTTCAGGAAAGGAGGAAAATGAAGCAAAAGAAAAAGATATCTATAAACATGTTTGTGAAAATGCTGAGCGAAAATAAGAAGAAAATCATATCATTTAGGTGACGGAAAAAGCTACTTACAAAAAGCAAGAATCAAACTAATATTAGAATTATCATTTGCCACACAGTTTCAAAAAATATTGAAACACTGTCTACAAAGTTCTGAAAGAGACTTTGAACTGAGATCTCTATACCCACCAAGCTATCATTCAAGTACTAATGCAAAAAGAAAGCTGCTGAAATTTATTACTGATGCCCTCTCTGAAAGATTCACATAAGGACCTACTACAGCAAAATGAAAAACAAATACAGGATAGATTAGCTTGGGCTATAACGACAAAGGAGAACAAATAAACCAGTAAAACTTACAGTAATCCCTAAATAGTTGTTCATGTAGCTATACCATTTAATGTATAGGTTACCAAAATAAAAGAAGGAATTTATAAATTAATAAATATATAGATTGAATTCCAGTTTATTGCACCAAAACCTGAAAGTAGAAGAATAAAAATAAAATTGGTGGATATTGTTAAATTTCTGACTTAGATGGAAAAATATATTTTAAATTTGTTTATTATAATTTTAGGGATAACACTGGTAGAATTGAAATTTGAAATTAGAGGTACAACTTTTAGACTACTAGTAGGAAAGCAAGGCAAAATTCAGGAATGAAAGAAGAAGAAGGAGAAGAAAAGGAGAAGGTGTAGGAATAAAAAGACAAATGTTATCAGATAGGGCTTAAAAAATAAGACCCAAAATGAAGAAAAGAAAGGCTGAAAATAAGATACAAAGCAAATGCTAACGGAAAATCAGATTAAGTGACATTAATATCAAGTGAAATGGAATTCAGGGTGTCAACAAGAATGTGTACTCTGTTAAAATAAAATCAAGCGGATTTATTGAAGGTTCAAAGCAGTTCAAACCGAGGACATGTCTAATTTCAGAAAGTGAAATCAAATGCTCCAAAATGGTAGAGTAAGAGAGGCATATTTATGAGGTAAAATCAAGAAGCAGAGGTACAACATTCTGACTGGAAGTTGCAAGATCAGGGAAGTTGAAGGCAGTACAACTTGAAGCAGGGGCTTTACAGTGATTGGTTGGAAAGATGAATATGGGCTATTTCTATTGGTTAGTTTAAATATGTGACTAAGGAGGGTTTTACAGGGAGGTCACAAGGTAATTTTCGTAAAAGATTTCCTAAGGGCTGTTGAGGGGATTTCTGATAAGGGTCTTGTGTAAAAACCCTTCCATAGGAACTTTTTTTTCTGTATCTTTAGTGTAACCAGAGTAAAAAGTTTCCTTTGTTAAGCCTGTCTAAGAAGTGGACAGTTACAGGGAAAACCCTTTGTTATGCACTTAAGTCTGTCTAAGAGTTTGACAGTTGCAGAGAAAATCCTTTGATATGTACTTAAACCTGTCTAAGGATTGACAGTTGCAGGGGATATCAGCAAATGCTAAGATAGAGTGGGGCTCAGACCTGGGCCGATCACTCTAATATGAGTCAAGTGCCTCAATTTTGGAACTCACACATTCCCTCCTTCTGATCAAGGATTTTATTAACATCTTTTGATCACTATTATATGAATGCTTTCTTCTGTGGAGGCTTGTGATGATGACACACTATTATTTAGATGGCTGCTTACTTAGGTAAACCTTTAAGATTCCTGACACTACTGGTTAGTAGTTGGGTACTGTCATGGATTGAATTATGTCCCCCCAAAATTGTGTGGGTCATGATTTCCAGTATTGTACGATTGTGTACCAGTTTGTAATCTGATATGATTTCCTTATGTGTTGTAAACTCTATCACTATGATGAGGTTATACTGATGAGGTCTACAAGATTGGATAGTGTCTTAAGCCAATCTCTTTTGAGATATAAAAGAGAGAAGAGAGCAGACACATGGAAACCTCATACCATCAAGAAAACAGTGCCAGGAGAAGAGAAAGTCCTTTGGACCTGAGGTTCCTGTGCAGAGAAGCTCCCAGACCAAGGGAAGACTGATGCATCACAAGGACCTTCCTCCAGAGCTGACAGAGAGAGGGAACGCCTTTCCCGGAGCTGATGCCCTGAATTTGGACTTGTAGCCTACTAGACTGTGAGAGAATAAATTTCTCTTTGTTAAAGCCATCCACTTTTATTTCTGTTATAGCAACATTAGATGACTAAGACAGGTACCATCTGACCTCTTTGCCCTGCTATAGCTTGGCATTCAGTTTCTGTGATCTTAGATGGGAAGTTTGTGAATAAGGCCACATTAGAGGAACAGCTTGACTGTTCAAAAGACTGGCTCAGGGTGTGAGCTCAAGTCCATTTAGGAAATGGATCTCATCTATGTACATAATTCTCTTTATAGACATTAAATTGGTCATTTGCGTCATAATTTTGGTTATACATTTCATTCAACACTTTATTATTCCAATAATTATTACCACAACAATTCATATCATTAATCCAGTTAGCAGTACAGATCTAATCCAGGATCCAATACCTTTAGGTAACCAGCTAAAAATATCAAACCAAGAGGATACAGATTCTAAGTCTTCTGTATGGAACCAGATAGCTTTTTGACTAATTTTCTTGATATCTTGTTCAATCTTACAGTTATTTTTAATCCAGGTGAAACAAGAAGAGTTTGCTATAGCAAAAACACCTTCTTGTTGCAGTAAAAGGAAGTCTAAGGCTATTCTGTTGTCTAAAACCATTTTTGCAGGGGAGTTTAAGGATTCTTGCTGGGTTGCCATTCCATCAACAATTTCATTCATGATTTGTTCCATGGAGATGAATAAATTTCAGGGTTCCTGTTGTATTTTGGCTACTCCACAAAAAGAAAAGAATGATCTTAAAAATCTATATCCTATCCCAGGTCTAAGTTGGATGGGGTTGTAATACCCATAGTTTAAAGTAGATCTTTTGGTCCAAATTAAGATTTTTAAGCTGCTGGTCTAATGGATACTTTCATTGTAGGAGTATATTTCCAATGGGAAGCCAAAATGACCTAGAGTGCATTGACCTGTCATTTTCCATCCATCCAGACAGGGCAATGCCCAAGCATGAGGGTCATTACCTGGGTTTGGTATATCAATATAGGGAGTATTTTGATCCTCCACATAAGAATACATACCCATGAGGAACACAAATCATGGCTTTTCTGTTGGTAGTGGATGGTGGGGGGGTAGTTTGATTAACCTGCTTGTGATGAATTGAATTGTGTCCCCAAAAATGTCTGTCAACTTGGCTAGGTCATGATTCCCAGTATTGTATGATTGTCTACCATTTTATCATCTGATGTGATTTCCCTATGTGTTGTAAACTCTATCACTATGATGTTATAAGATGGATTAGCAGCAATTTTATTGATGAGGTCTACAAAATTAGGTAGTGTCTTAAGCCAATCTCTCTTGAGATATAAAAGAAAGAAGCGAGCAGAGACACATGGGGACCTCATACCACCAAGAAAGCAGTGCCGAGAGCAAAGTGTGTCCTTTGGACCTGAGGTTCGTCCGCTGAGACGCTATTAGACCAAAGGAAGACTGATGCATCACGAGGACTTTCCTCCAGAGCCGACAGAGAGAGAAAGTCTTCCCCTGGAGATGATGCCTTGAATTTTGACTTGTAGACTACTAGACGTGAAAGAATAAATTTCTCTTTGTTAAAAGCCATCCATTTGTGGTATTTCTGTTACAGCAGCACTAGATGACTAAGATACTGCTCAAGCCAATTATTCATTAAAGAGTTGTTACAAATGGGTAAGCATTCTAATTCTAGAATTACTTGTTTCCAAATTATAGTACAAGCTCTTTCTTCTTGCTGTACTCAGGCAAGCTAAACTGTAATTTATGTTAGCTGTGAGGAGACTCTTTCAAAATCTAGGGAACTTGGTATATGAGACTAAAAACTCATGTGAACAATCTTCAGAGGGGCTCCAAGAAGCATCAGAACAATTCTTAATTTTGATAAATGTTAAATTAAAACAGGGAACTTGAGGTTGAGCAAGTAATCCAGGGGGGTGCCATGATCTAACACATATAGCTTGTTTAAGGTGATGTTAAAATTAACAATTGGGGGGGGCACAGAGCTATAATTCAGCACAGGAGAAGCTAGGGGATTTGAGTTTTCACGCACTGTTTGTGGGGAAGGATGGCAGATCCAACAGTTGGTTAAATTAGCGGTGCTAGCTACTGATTGGGTTGATCTAATGAAAGCATTTTCCGACCAAGCCTTGGTGGAAGCACAGGCAGTAAAAAAAAAGGTTAAGAGCATGAAAAATTTCATACTGATCAATTCACCAGTTAATATACCTAAATTGGTATAATAAGGCTATTTCAAAAGCAGTAGGTGTTAAAATTCAACAAGTGGCATCACTAAATAAAGGTAAAACAGATTTCCTCAATTACCTGTATGGGAAGAATAAAAAGTTAAGGCAGGGGATTATAGCACAATTATGCAATAAAGTGATCAACAAAAGAATAGTGAAAACCATAAAGCAAAATCCAAATACTTCAAGAACTTGCATGTGGTCTTGTTCTGTGATCTTGGGAAGAGCAGTCTTCTTCTGAAGTCATCTGCTTCTGGCTGTCTTGGTATTTGAGGGTGATCCATATGTCCCCAGCAGATTCACAAGTCCAGGCAGTTTTTTGGCCGTCTTTAGCTGTCAGAGATGGAAGCAAGAGTTCAATCCTTCTAGTTTGGTGGCACAAGGTTGGTGAGGAGTACTAAGTAGGGTCCTTTCCAGCAAGGTTTCAAGGAATACTCCAGTTGATGCTTTTTCCAATAGACAAAATCATTTGGGAAAACTTTGGGTAAGAGCTGAGATTAGGTTGATCATTATTAAAAGCTTCTTGAATTTGGGAAATATAAGATTTTGAATAATGCATCAAAGATTGGCAATATTTAAGTATATCCAGTTGCATTAGGTTGAATTCCATGTAAGCCATATATGTCAAGGACATGGGTTTGCCAGTTACTATCTTGTAAGGAGTGGGTTTGTACTTTCCAAATGGAGTAGATCTCAAATTTAGAGGACTAAGGGAAGAATTTTTGTCCAGGGCAGGGTCAATGACTCACAAAGTTTAAGGATTTGGGTTTTAATTACACTGTTGGTTCCTTCCACTAGTCCAGAAGATTGTGGATGATATGGGCAGTGCAGTCTTTGATAAATTTGAAAAAATTTTACATATCTCTTGAATCACTTGCCCAGTAAATTGAGTACGCTGGTCACTGCAGAAAGTTTTTGGGGTTCCCCAAGTGGGGATGATATTCTCTAATAACTTCTTGGCCACCTAAGTTTCAGTAGCATTTTTACATGGAAATGCTTCCACCCAGTGTAAGAATAAGCAAAGCTTTACTAAAACATACTTGTATCCATTTTATGGTGGGAGCTGAATAAAGTGTAATGCCATTCATGCATAGGCTCAGAGGGCAAGGGGTATTTTCCTGAAGGTACTTGAAGGTGCTTGCCAGGGTTATAATGGGGGCAAAGCCATCAATGGCTGATGACATATTCAGCAGCTTCAAGAAATTTACCTCACCAATATTTCTTCAAGGTTTCAATTATTTTGTATCATCTGTATGGAAATTCATATGCAAAGCCATGGCCAAAGGGACATGTAGAGACCTGGGAAGGACAGGTTTATTATTAGGTTCCATGCACATCCTAGTAGTGGTGAAAAAAGAACAGCCTGATTGTTTCCAGTCTTCCATTTCTGCCATGGGAGACATCTGATGTCTTTTAAGAAGACTTTCTAAAGTTACTTCTGGAAGAGTTATACCTTCCATGATCACATCAAAGACATCCTTATCTCCTTCCTTTTCATCATGATCTAGTTTTCATGATCATGCATGAGAATTCCTTCAGCTATTATAGAGATAAAGAGAATTTGGGAGGCACCTGTTTAGGTGATATACCTGCTAAACAGTTTCCTTTAATCTCCTTTGTTTGAGGTATTCTCTTAGACTGGTGGGCTTGTATTTTGATAACAGCAATCTTAGAGGGGAGAAAAAGGGCTTCTAAGAGGTCTGCCACTAAGGGGCCAATTTTAATTTGGGTCCCAGAAGATGTTAGAAACCCCCTTTGTTTCCATAGCATGCTATATTCATTAACAATCCGAACAGCATACATCCAGTCGGTGTAAACATTTACTGACCATCCAGAAGCCAGTTGGCAAGCCCTTTTGAGTGCAATATGTTCAGCCTGTTGAGCTGAGGTGACTTCAGGAAGGGCACTGCTTTCAAGATCTTCAGTGGAGATGGTAACAACGTAGTCTCCCCAGTAATGAGAGCTGTTGGTGTCAGGTCTTATATATAACCCATCCACAAATAGGATTAAGTCAGGATTAAAAAGAGGAATTTCCTTCAAATCTTTTCTAGGAGACAAAAAAAAAAAAAAAAAAAAGAACGGTTGCTGTCAAGTTGATTCCTACACATAGCAACCCTACAGGACAGAGTAGAACTTCCCCATAGGGTTTCCAAGGAGCTGCTGGTGGATTCAAACTGCCGACCTTTTGGTTAGCAGCCAAGCTTTTAACCACTGAGCCACCAGGAGACAGAGTTGTTCAGTTAAGTCTAAGCAATCGTGTAGGGAGTGATTGCTGTTGTCTGGAGTGGGTAAAAGGGTGTCTGCATTTAAGCAGGCTAACATATGTAGTCGAATGTTAGAGGTAGTCAGGAGAAGGACCTCATAAGAAGTCAGTCTGTTAGCTGACAAATGCTGTGTTAAAATGGAGTTTAAAATGGTGGACATTGCATGAGGAATATAAACATCTAGGAAGTTTCCTGAAACTATAACTTCATTTGCTTCCACTAGTCTTGCTGTGGCAGCAACTGCTCTGAGGCAAGGAGAGTAACCCCCTGGAGACTGAATCTAGTTGGAGGCTGTAGTGGCAAACTGGTCTTTGTTGTCCTCCATGTTTCTGAGTGAGGACCCCTAAGGCGTTCCTAGACATCTCATACAAAGAGTGAAACATCGGTATAGTAATTAGGGAATCCTAAAGCTGGGGTATTAGTTAATGACTCCTTTAATGTCAGTATGGCCTTTTTCCCATCCTCTGAAAACTGAAAAGGTTCAGGCTCTGAAGCCTTTAGGTATTGATACAATGGTTGGGCCAGTAAAGAAAAATTTGGTATCCAAGTTCTGCAATATCACAGAGTTCCAAAAATCACCTTAGCTTTTTTTTTTTTTTTTTTTTTGCTACTGGGGACAGGGAAAGCTAGGATAGTTTATTTTCTTTTGGGGTCAATAGTGATTCCCCCTTTATTGAGATTGTATGTCTGAAATTTCTCTTTTGAAGCTTTGTGCCCACCATCAGCCAAATGTTTTAACAAAAAGAATGCTGTCTTGGAGCATTTAGAGATTTAGAGCAGACCAATAAATTATCAACATATTTTAATAAAGTGGACCATGGGCAAACTGTAAAGGTTATACAGCTGCATGTAAAATCTGAGAAAAATAAGTGGAGAACTTGGGGAAGCCTTGAGGCATCACAGTTCAAGTGTATTGCCGATCTCCACAAGTTAAACAAATATAGGCTATTGGGATGTATGGAAACACTGAAAAAATGCACTGCAAAGATCAACCACTATAAAGTGAGAGGCTTCAGGGGGTATATTAGAAAGGAGTAAATGTGGATTAGGAATCACAGGCAATCTAGGAACCACAATGTGATTAATGGCATGTAGATCCTGTACAAGCCCCTGCTATGACTATTTGGCTTAACAGGGAAAACAAGAATATTACAGGGCTAGTGCAAGGAATAATTAAACTTTTAGCAATAAAATTCAGAATTATTGGAGTAAGTCCTTCTTTCACCTTTCACTTTAAAGGGTATGGGGGGATTTTAGGTAAAGATTTGTAGGTACCAACTTGAATTACAATGGGGTCTGCTGAGTTAGCTTCCTGCCAAAATCTGTGGAAGTTGTGGCCCACGGGTTTCTGGTACTGAAGACAGACTGTCTAAAGAAGTGAACGGGGAAGAGGAGCTTCCTTCCTATAGGGGCAAAGCAAATACTAGTAAGTAAAAAAAACCTCCTGCTGTGAGGTTCCCTCAATTCTATGGTGACTGTCAGGGAATTCTAATGATATTTCCTCCTTTTCATTAAATTGTATATGACAATTCCATTTAGCTAATAAGTCTCTTCCTATTAAATTAACTGGGATATCATGAGTAAATAGAACATAGTATAGAGCCTTCACAGGACCAAAAGATATGGAAATGGGCTTAGAGTGGGTTAGAGTTTGTTCTTGATTAGCAACCCCCACAACGTTAGAGGTTTTGGTATTCTGGGCAGAGGCTTTTGTAAACACGTGGGGTTGATGGTGGACAGGGTGACACTAGTGTCAATTAAAATTTTACAAAGATTCCTCATTAACTTGAATAATTGTTTCTCCTTGAGGATTTAAAGCCACCACAAGAAGAGCCCCTGTTTTGTCCCCGGAGCTCCATCATTCTGATTTAGATTGAATTTGTCTAATTAGGTTGCCCATTTTATTCTTTAACTTTATGCAATCCTTCTTAAAATACCCAGATTTTTACAACAATCACAAGTAGCAGGTTTAGTGTCTCCAAACGACTTAAATCCATTTTGATTAAGAGACTGTAATTGCTGTAATTGTAAAGCCATCTATTTATTAGTCTTGGCAGTTTGTTTAGTTTCTAAGGTTTCAGAAAGTTCATGAGCTAAACCAGTCAGCCTGGCCATCAGAGTGGCCTTCCAATCCAGCCAATGCCTTTTTACTAAGGCTGAAATCTCAGGGTTAAGGCTGGACACAAAGGCTGCATTAACACTCCCGATACCCCTGGGGTAAAAGAGTCAAGCCCAGAATGTTCAGTAAATCTCTGAAGGAGCCTATTTCGGTAATCATAAACACCTTCATCTTTATTCTGCATGCAAGAGTGGATTTTTGACCAATCTCTTGTAGAGGAAAAGGTTTTACTAAGGGTGTCAAGTAAATCCTTCCCTTTTTTCCCAGGCTTCTTGGAGTAAATCAGCGGTCTTACTTGACCCTAAGGCTAAACTAAGTTGAGGATCTTTCCAATCAGCAGGCTCCAACCATAATTGAGCATCCCCAAGCTTGTTAACATGTGAAACAATTGATGGACATCAGGTAGCTCAGGTTGGTAAGCTTCAATAAGGATTTTAAATTCTTTATCAAATTGATGGGAGTCCTGTTGTACATCTGGAAAATCTTTAACAATGATATGTAATTCAGTATGGGTCCAAGGAACAAAGGCCATACTTGGCTCTTTGAGAATTTCCCTAGTTCCAGTTCCAGAACCTGGAGGTTGGATTTTTTTTTTTAATTCTTTTTTTTCTTTTTTATTGTGATTTAGATGAAAGTTTACAGAGCAAATTAGTTTCTCATTAGACAGTTAATACACAAATTATTTTGTAATGTCGGTTGCCAACACTGTGATGTGTCAGCACTTTCCCCTTCTCCACCCCAGGTTCCCTGTTTCCATCCGTCCAGTTTTCCTGTCCTTTCCTGCCTTCTTGTCTTTGCTTTTTGGTTGGTGTGCCCATTAGTCTCGTATACATGATTGAACTATGAAGCATGCCGGTCACCTGTGTTGTTTTTGGCCCTGTAGACCTGTCTAATGTTTGGCTGAAGGGTAAACCTCATGAGTAATACTGAGTTAAAAGGGTGTCCAGGGGCCATACTCTTTGAGTTTTTCCAGTATCTGCCAGACCAGCAAGGCCGGCCTTTTTTTTTTGTGATTTGATTTTGTTATACATTTTTATCCTGCTCTGTCCAGGACCCTATACTGTGATCCCTGACAGAGCTGTTGGTGGTGGTAACCGAACACCATCTAATTGTTCTGTGCTCAGTATAGTGGAGGTTGTAGTAGTTGTGGTCCGTTAGTCCTTTGGACTACTCTTTCCCTTGTGTCTTTTGTCTTCTTTATTCTCCTTTGCTCCAGCAAGGATGGAACCAGTAGATGTATCTTACATGGCTGTTTGCAGGCCTGTAAGACCCCAGTTGCTAATTCAGCACCATATAAAAAAATAATACACCACGACCAAGTGGGATTCATATCAGGTATGCAAGGATGGTTCAACATTAGAAAAATCAATCAACGTAATCCACCACATAAATAAAACAGAAGAATCACATGATCATCTCAATCAACGTAGAAAAGGCATTTGATGAAGTCCAACATTCATTCCTGATAAAAACTCTCAGTAAGATAGGAATAGAAGGGAAATTCCTAACATAAGAAAGCACATCTATGTGAAACAAACATCAACATCATTCTCAAAGGAGAGAGGCTAAAATCATTCCCCTTGAGAACAGGAACAAGACAAGGATGCCATTTATCACCACTCCTATTTAACAACAACAAAGAGAACTATGAAAAAGAAAAAAAATTTGGAGGTCGAATTTTAAAAGACATTTCAGGGACAAGTTTTTCTTCTGAAGCAAATTCCTTAGAAAAGAAAAGAAATTCTGAGAGGGTGTTAGTAGAGGAGTAAGACGGTACGATCAGATACAGAGAAGATACAGTTGGCTGAGGAGTACAGCAAACTAGGTAGGCGCCTGGTATTCTAAGTCCTTTTGATTTTTAGTCAGTTTAGAAATACAGCAGTATCTTGTATGGAAGTTAGCCTGCTTTCTTGGTGTCTTTTAAAGACTTTCATGTACTGATCAAAATAAGCATTCTTTTTATTTGCCGAATTCAGGATCCTTTCTTTTTTAATTAACTGCACAGAATAACTAATTTGTCTAGGTCAAAAGAACCCCAAATGGGTCATTGATGTTCTAAACTATCTGTAGTAATATCATACTAACACTCCAGAAACAGGCAGGTATGGGGGCCAAGATGTTTGTTAATATGAGCAGCTGGTGTGCTCGGAGGTGGTCCTGCTGAGTCCTTAGAACTGGCATTCCTCATTTTACTAAAACAGTGAACTGTATGTGCTAGGAAACCTGCATGTGCACTAACAAAAAATAGATGATTTTAAGCTTAATGGACTGAGACTTTACTCCTCCCAAAGTCTGTGCTTATTAGACTTGGGAATCTCATGGTAATAGCCACACCAATCTTAATTTGGCAATTTACACGTCAAAACACTTAGAGCAAGCTGTAAATGAAAGCAGAAGAGAAAGCCAACAGGAAATCTCAATGAACTCAACACAAAGGAAGCAGAGCTCAATCTGAGAGGCCTTTTACCTGGAATGACTCCCAGGAATGTGTGGAGATGGATGAGTTTCAAAGAGGTCATGCTTGGTACTGAAGCTCTGCATCCTTGATGTCCTGGGGGGCCTCCGGAGGAAATGCACCTTCAAATTCCACTCCTGATACCAGAAAATGTCATTGAATAAGTATGCGTACTCTCTTAAAATAAAAGCAAAGAGATTTATTGAACGTTTAAAACAGTTTGACCTGGTGTTATGAATTGAATTGTGTCCCCCAGAAATGTGTGTCAACTTAGGCCATGATTCCCAGTATTGTATGATCGTCCACCATTTTGTCATCTGATGTGATCTTCCTATGTGTTGTAAATCCTGCCTGTATATGTTAATGAGTCAGGGTTTGAGGAAGTTATGTTAATGAGGCAGGACTCAATCTACAAAATTAGGTTGTATCTTGAGTCAATCTCTTTTGAGATATACAAGAGAGAAGCGAGCAGAGTGGCAGGAGGACCTCATACCACCAAGACACAAGGGCCAGGAGAATAGTACGCTTTTGGGCCCAGGGTCTCTGCACTAAGAAGTTTCTGGACTGGGGAAAATTGACAGCAAGGAGCCAACAGAAAGAGAAAGTCTTCCCTTGGAGATGGCACCCTGAATTTGGACTTCCAGCCTCCTAGACTGTGAGAGAATAAATTTCTCTTTGTTAAAGCCATCCACTTGTGGTATTTCTGTTCCAGCAGCACTAGATAACTAAGGCGACTGGGTACACGTCTGATCTCACAAAGTGAAATCAAATGTTTCAAAATGGTAGTGTAATAGAGGCATAGGTATGAGGTAAAACCAAGAAGTTAAGGTTCAAAATTCTGATTGGAAGTTGCAAGATCAGGGCAGCTGGAGGCAGGACAATTCAAAGTGGGGGATTTACAGTGATTGGTTGGAAACATCAATGTGAGCTATTTGGATTGGTCAGTTTAAATACGTGACTATAGTTGCTGTTAGGTGCTGTCGGGTTGGTTCCAGCTTATAGCACCCTATGTACTACAGAATGAAACGCTGCCTGGTCCTGCACCATGTTCATGATTGTTGTCATGCTTGAGCCCATTGTTGTAGCCACTGTGTCAATCCATCTCGTTGAGGGCCTTCCTCTTTTTCCCTGACCCTCTACTTTACCAAGCATGATGTCCTTCTCCAGGGACTGATCCCTCCTGACAACATGTCCAAAGTATGTGAGACTAGTCTTGCCATCTTTGCTTCTAAGGAGTATTCTGGTTGTACTTCTTCTAAGACAGATTTGTTCGTTCTTTTGGCAGTCCATGGTATATTCAATATTCTTCGACAACACGATTCAAAGGCGTCAATTCTTCTTCAGTATTCCTTATTCATTGTCCAGCTTTCACATACATATGAGAAGATTGAAAATGCCATGGCTTGGGTCAGGCGCACCTTAGTCTTCAGGTGACATTTTTGCTTTTCAACACTTTAAAGAGATCTTTTGTGGCAGATTTGCCCAGTGCAATGCGTCTTTTGATTTCTTGACTGCTGCTTCCATGAGTGGTGATTGTGGATCCAAGTAAAATGAAATCCTTGACAACCTCAATCTTTTCTCCATTTATCAAGATGCTGCTTTTTGGTCCCCTTGTTCTGTTCGAACAACTACCTCTTGATCTATGTACAGGTTCCTCATGAGCACAATTAAGTGTTCTGGAATTACCATTCTTCTCAATGTTATCCATGATTTGTTATGATCCACACAGTTGAATGCCATTGCGCAGTCAATAAAACACAGGTAAACATCTTTCTGGTATTCTCTACTTTCAGCCAGGATCCATCTGACATCAGCAATGATATCCCTGGTTCCATATCCTTTTCTGAATCTGGCCTGAATTTCTGGCAGTTCCCTGTTGATATACTGCTGTAGCCGCTTTTGAATGATCTTCAGCAAAATTTTACTTGCATGTGATATTAATGATATTGTTTGATAATTTCCACATTAGGTTGGATCACCTTTCTTGGGAATAGGCATAAATATGGGTCTCTTCTAGTCATGACTAAGAGGGGGTTTTACAGAGAGGTCACGAGGTAATTGTCTTAAAACATTTCCTAAGGGCTGTTGAAGGCATTTCTGATAAGGGTCTTGTGTCAAGACCCTTCTATAGGAACATTCTTTCTATAACTTTAGTTCAACCACAGAGAAAAATGTTTCCTTTGTTATGTACTTAAGTATGTCCAAGGGTTTGAAAGTTGAAGGGAAAATCAGCAAAAGCTAAGAGAGAGTCAGAGCTCAGAGCTGGGCCGATCATTCTGATATGAGTCTAGCGCCTCAATTTTGGAATGCTCACACAAAGGTAAAAAAGCATTAAGTTAGACAAAGTGATAAAGTGATAATTCTTAAATTATTCAATTCAATTTTTTAATGATAAAAGGTCTAATTCATGAAGAAGATATAACCATAACAAATCTTAATGCTCAAAACAACATAGAAATGAAGCAAAGCAAAATCTATTAGAAACAAAAGGAAAATAAGTATAAGTATAAACAAAACAAAACAACTCAAACCTGTTGCCATCGAATCGATTCCGACTCATAGCGACCCTATAGGACAGAGTAGAACTACCCCACTGTGTTTCCAAAGAGCAGCTGGTGGATTTGAACTGCCAACCTTTTGGTTAGCAGCTGAACGCTTAATCACTGCACCACCAGGGCTCCAGTGTAAGTGTGGACAGTAGATTTCTAGCATATTTTAGAAGTAGATAAAGTAAATACAAACAAAATAAAGATTTGAAAAATACAATTAATAAATCTGATTTATGAAATGTATATAGAAGTTTGCATTAAAATTTTTTTTCTGTATGTTTTTCCATTATCTTTTTCTTCCCCAAAGCCCCATAGAACCAATACTCAACCACAGAGAAATAACATTAATTTCTAAGAGCAGAAGTTAGATAGAGTACATTTAAAGCAAAAATAAAACAAAAAATTCAGATATTAATAAAACAGCGATGTAAAAAATAAAAGTGTACTTAAAAAATTTCAAAATGTACTTGTGAATATCTCTATGAATAAACATAAAATTAAAACTGTGATCTTAGACAATTTAGAAATCAATAAAATGCAAACAACACATATAAAAATGCATGGGATATGGGAAAAAAGTTTAGGCTTAAATGAAAATGTATTAGTGTTTATTGACAAAAAACAGCTAATATTGAACTCCAAGAATTTACAAAAAACAAACAGAAAACAAAAGAATAGATGAAAAATTATTTTATATTAGTGGAAAGAAATGAAATAGAAAACATAACAAACAAATGGAAAATAAGACTCAAACAAAGCAAGGGGAAAGAGGGAATGTAACACTAGATATAGAGGAGATTAAAAAGTTGTATGAGTACTGTGAAATGTGGAGGTCAGATGTTTCAACTCAACCACCCAGTGTATGGCTTTCCTTCCCTTCCCCCTCCCTCCCTCCTCCCTTGTTTGCTTGCTCTCTTTCTCCATCTGTCTTAAAGAAAATATCAAAACTATGAAGTGTTTTTATCTGAAGGGAGATACTACACACTACTTTAAATTTTCTTTTACTTTTATGGGTTTTCTTTTTTCTCTCTCTCTTTTTTCCCCAACTCTTATTAATATTGCTGCTACTTCTATAACTACTATGTTTTGTTGTTGTTAGGTGCTGTCAAGTTGATTCCGACTCGCAGAGACCCTATAGGTCAGAGTGGAGCTGCTCTATAGGTTTTCCAAGGCTGTAAATCTTTATGAAAGCAGACTGCTGCATCTTTCTCCCACAGAGCAGCTGGTGAGTTCGAACCACCAATCTTTCAGTTAACAGCTGAGGGCTTAGCTACTTCAGCACCAGGGCTCCAACCTAGGGGACTCCTCTTTCAGCACTATATTGGACAATATTCTGTTGTGATCCGTAAGGTTTAAATTCACTAGTTTTGGAATGTAGATCACCAGGCCTTCTTCCTAATCTGTCTTAGTCTGGAAACTCAACTGCAACTTCTCCACCATGGGTGACCCTGCTGGTATTTAAAATACTGATAACATACCTTCTAGCATCGTAGCAACATGCAAGCCACCTTAGCATGACAAACTGATAGATAGTGGTTAAAATTCTTTTTTTTTTCTTTTATAGTTTTATTTTGTTGTTATTGTTGTTGAGGATGTACACAGCAAAACATACACCAATTCAACAGTTTCTGTGAGTACAATTCAGTAACACTGATCACATTCTTTGAATTGTGCAACCATTCTCCACCTCCTTTTCTGAGTTGTTGTCAATTTGATCCCATACGGTTATTAAAAGTGCATAATGCTCAAGGCAGACATTCTTTACTAAAACAAAAAGAAAAAAGAGCAAACCTAAACCTATTGCCATCTAGTCAATTCGGACTCAGCGATGACCCTATAGGACAGGGTAGAACTGCCCCATAAGGCTTTCAAGGAGCGACTGGTTAATTCGAACTGCCAACCTTTTGGTTAGCAGGTGAGCTCTTAACCAATGTGCCACTGGGGCTCCGTTCTTTAAAACTTAAACCAAAAACATCCCTTGAGGTCTTCTTAAGACCAAGCCAAACTATTGCTTAGTTTTAAGAAGACTTCAAGGGATATTTTTTGTTAAGGTTTAAAGACTGTCTCAGGGCAATAGTTTCAGGGGTTCGTCCAGCCTCTATGGCTCCAGAAGCTCTGGAGTCCATGAGAATTAAAAAAAAAAAAAAGCTTTTTCAGTCAAAAGGACTAGAACCCTATAGCAATACTTCTCCTTACATCTGTTTCCCCCAACAGTCAAAACCAATCCCAAAGGGAATTTATTGTGAAAATCTTTGATATATATGCTACTAGCTTTGTTTTATTAGATACAGAATAGAATCAAATTTATTTGTTTTGGTGTTCCTTGGGTATCACTACTACCTATTCCTATGAGAGGTACGTAACACTTATTGTGACTGTTTGATTTCATCACAGATATCCTGTTCTAAATGGATTTAAGTCATTCTCTTCTTTTCCCCCTTTTACTTTGTACTTTTGGTTTCCAGTGGTTTAAATTAACTCATATGTAAAAGCCAAATAAAAGAGCCAGAATTCAAAGAAATGCATCCCTTGAGTGCTATTGATTCTCAGTGGTTTATTATTAAATATTTAAATAATTAAATACAGGAGAAAACATTAAAGTGATATTAAAAAACCACCATATGTTGAAAATATAAATGGGGAGGAGGAGTGTGGAGATGGCCATAGAATTAAAACTGCTCTTTGTTATCCTTGCTCCATAATACTTATGATGATAATTTCTATACATGGCCAGCATGCAGGATCCTCTGCCATGGGTGGGCTGAGCTTTAAGGGGGAGAGAAGTTCTTTGTCTAAAGGAGTTTGCCAAGAGGAAAAGGCAGCGAGTAAGGAGTCACATGCAAAGACAGCATGAGTGTTGAAATGATGAGCGAGTCATCAAAGGACCCTTCAAACAAGTTGTTCTGTTTGTTTTTTATAATCTGGAATGTTCCCAAGATGGAAATTTTCCTTCCTTTCCAGAGAAAAAGGCCTGAATTTTAAGGTGGCCAGACAGCAGTAATAAGAATACAGAGAACTGCCATAGATGACTCCTGGAAGTGGGCTTATTAAACACTAGTTAGAAAACCAAACTATATATAATAAGGGAGAGGAAGGCAGGAGAAAGCCAAGCTCCTGGGCATGGAAGCATGCCGAATGGCATGCAGCATGACTGAGGAAGAGCAAAGTTGGGAGATTCACATCGTGTTCACCACTTGTACAATTCAATTAGCTTTCACTCCATACTGCACTGCTGCTAATCAATCAGCAACCCCCCCCCCCCACTGCACTCCTGCATACCCATTGGCTGCAACAATGGGCTCAAACATAGCAACGATTGTGAGGATGGTGCAGGACCAAGCAATGTTTCATTCTGTCATACATAAGGTTGCTATGAATTGACCCCAACTTGACGGCACCTAACAACAACTCCTACTACATTGCTGTCAGTCAAGTGACAAACATGTCTGCAATACCTACTAGCCCTCGACACAGTGCCAGGAGCTCAGGGAATATGAAAAATGTAAAAATGATTCCTTCCATGAGGAGTTTGTAGCAGAGACAAGATATCTCTCTGAAAAGAATATACTGAATACTAAATGCCCAAATGAGTCTGACCTGAAGGGCTTGTGGGAGGCCTTGCAGAGAAGTAACAACAACAGCGGGAGGAACAACAATTTATTGAGAGCTATGTGTCAGACGTTACTTCTAAGGAGCATTCTGGTGAGACTTTGGCTCACTGACTTTGGACAGTCATCAGGAAAGACCAATTGCTAGAAAAAGACATCATGTTTACTAAAGTGGAGGATCAGTGAAAACGAGGGAAACTCTCAATGAGGTAAATTTACTTGACAGCCACAATAGTGGATTCAAACGTAACAATAGTCATGAAGATGATATAGGACTGGGCAAAGTTTCCTTCTGTCATCTATAAAGTCGTCATGAGTCAGAGCTGACTCGATGACAACTATCAACAACGTGAGTCAGATACAGCACATGTTTATAATCTTCAACAACAGCTCTCCGAACTAGATACTATTATCACTACCAATCTACAAAAGAGGGAACTAAGGTTTAGAGAAAGTAATCGATTTGCCCAAGGTTACGCTGGTAATAAGTTAACAGAGTTATGATTTGACTCAGGTCTATCAAAATAAATTGGGTTAGGAAAAGTTAACTTTTGTATTATATTTTGGATGCTATGGCCAATCGAGTCCAAATTGTACAATTAGAGCAGCATTGGGATTTCAACCTTGGCCTCAATGAATCATCTGGGGGTAATTTCATGAGACAATGTCACTGTATTATTCTTTCATTTACAAAACTATCACATATTTTTAAAGCTTCGATTTGTTATTAATTCCTATAGTTAAATATTGTTGTTTAACTTTTCCCATTTTCCATCTCTAGATTGTATGAGTTCCTAGGAGAATGTCGTATATATATTAGGGGCTCAATAAATATTTACTGAATAGAAAAATTAACTGTAAGTTGGATCTCTTTGATTTTGCCCCTGCCCACAACACAAAAGAAAAATTGCTCTTGTCTTGGAGACATTCCCTACTCACTTCATTTTCTATGCCTATATTCAATACATCAGCAAATCCTATTGGCATGCCTTGAAAATATATCCAGAATCACTACCTTCATCATCATATCCTTAATCCAAATGATCCTAAAGTCTTGCCTGCTTTACTTCAATATGCTTCTAACTGGTCTATCTGCTTCCACCCCTGCACTCCTGCGGTTTACCCTCCAGCCTAAAGTTTTCTTTTAAAAAAGAAAGACTTGTCTTTTTTCTCTTCTCTTCAAATCTCTCCATACTTTTTCATCTTATCCAGAGCAATACCTAGAGTCCGTACCTTGACTACGCTTCTTGCCCCTCTGCCACCTTTCCAACCATATCTCTGACCACTCTCATCCTTGCTCACTGGACGCCAGCCACATCTACCACCTTCCTATTCCTGAAGACACTGAACACACTTCCTTCTCAGAAGTTTTGCACTTAATACTCTTCGGGAACGCCGATTCTCCATGTATCACCATGTCTTTGTCCCTAGTTTCCTTTAGGTATCTACCCAAATGCCACTGTATCAGAGAAACCTTCCTTGCCCACCCTAAATACAATAATACACACTCCCACAAAAATTGTGTTCTACCCGCAACTCTGCATCATCTTTCTTAATAGCGTTCATCATCTTATTGTTTGATTGTCCCCACTAGCCTGTAAGCTTCATGAGGGAAAGGACTTTGTTTTGCTCACTTCTATATCCTTAACACCTAGAACACTTCCTGGCACATATGAGGCATTTGATACATAGTTGTTGAATGAATAAATGAATGAAGAGTGTTCAGTAGTTAAAGATTTTTTGTCTCATCTCTGTGAAAATCAAACTATAAACATGGCCTTACATTTGTGTAGCATATCAAAGAATTTTCAAGTACATCAACTCATTAAATCCTCACAGATTCATAAGAGTTGTTGTTGTTAGATGCTGTCTAGTCAGTTTCAATTTATAACAACCCTATGTACAACAGAATGAAACACTGCCCAGTCCTGCGCCATGCTCATGATCATTGTTGTTGAAGCCCATTGTTGCAGTCACTGTGACAATCCATCTCATCAAGGTCTTCGTCTTTTTCGCTGACCTTCTACTTTACCAAGCATGATGTCCTTCTTCAGGGACTGGTCCCTCCTGATTACATGTCCGAAGTACGTGAGACAAAGTCTTGCAGTCTTCGCTTCCAAGGATTACTCTGGCTGTATTTCTTCCAAGACATACTTGTTCATTCTTCTGGCAGTACATGGTATATTGAATATGCTTTGCCAACACCATAATTTAAAGGTATCAATTCTTCTTCTGTCTTCCTTACTCATTGTCCCCTTTCACACACATATGAGGTGATTGAAAACATCATGGCTTGGATCAGGCACATCTTAGTCCTCAAAGTGACATCTTTGTTTTTAACTGTTTAAAGAGGTCTTTTGCAGCAGATTTACCCAATGCACTACGTTGTTTGATTTCTAGATTGCTGCGTCCGTGGATGTTGATTGTGGATCCAAGTAAAATGAAATTCTTGACAACTTCAATATTTTCTCCATTCATCATGATGTTGCTTATCGGTCCAGTTGTGAGGATTTTTGTTTTCTTTACATTGAGATGTAATCCATACTGATGGCTGTAGGCTTTGTTCTTTATCAGTAAGTACTTCAAGTCCTCTTCACTTTCAGCAAGCAAGGTTGTGTCATTTGCATATCGCAGGTTGTTAATCAGTCTTCCACCATCCTGATGCCACATTCTTCTTCTTATAGTTCAGCATCTCGGATTATTTGCTCAGCATACAGATTGAATAAGTATGGTGAAAGGATACAACCCTGACGCACACCTTTCTTGATTTTAAACCACACAATATCCTCTTGCTCGGTTTGAACAACTGCCTCTTGTTCTATGTGCAGGTTCCTCATGAGCAAAATTAAGTGTTCTGGAATTCTCATTCTTCACAATGTTATCCATAGTTTGTTATGATCCCCACAATTAAATGCCTTTGCATGGTCAATAAAACACCGGTATAAACATCTTACTTTCAGCCAAGACCCATCTGACATCAGCAGTGATATCCCTCGTTCCATGTCCTCTCTGAATCTGGCTTGCATTTCTGGAGGTTCCCTGTTGCTGTACTGCTGCAACTGCTTTTGAATGATCTTCAGCAAAATTTTACTTGCGTGTGATATTAATGATATAATTTGATAATTTCCACATTCTGCTGGATCACCTTTCTTTGGAATGGGCACAAATATGGATCTCTTCCGGTCAGTTGGCTAGGTAACTATCTTCAAAATTTCTTGGCATAGATGAGTGAACACCTCCAGCACTGCATCCCTTTGTTGAAATATGTCATTTGGTATTCCGTCATTTCCTGGAGCCTTGTTTTTCACCAATGTCTCCAGTGCAGCTTGGACTTCTTCCTTCAATACCATCGGTTCTTGATCATATGCTATGTCCTTAAATGGTTGAATGTTGACCGTTTTTTTTGGTACAGTGACTGTACCATCTTCTTTTGATGCTTCCTGTGTCATTCAATATTTTGCCCATAGAATCCTTCAAAATTGCAAGTGAAGGCTTGATTTTTTTCTTCAGTTCTTTCAGCTTGAGAAATGCCGAGTGTGTTCTTCCCTTTTGGTTTTCTAATTCCAGGTCTTTGCACATTTCATTATACTACTTTACCTTGTCTTCCTGAGCCGCCCTTTGAAATCTTCTGTTCAGCTCTTTTACTCCATCATTTCTTCCTTTTGCTTTAGCTACTCTACGTCCAAGAGCGAGTTTCAGAGTCTCTTGTGACATCCATTTTGGTCTGTTCTTTCTTTCTTGTCTTTTAAGTGACCTTTTGCTTTCTTCATGTATGATGTCCTTGATGTCATTCCACAACTTGTCTGGTCTTTGGTCATTAGTGTTCAATGTGTCAATCTCTTCTTGAGATGGTCTCGAAATTCAGGTGGGATATATTGAAGGCAATATTTTGGCTCTCATGGACTTGTTCTAACTTTCTTCAGCTTCATCTTGAACTTGCATATGATCAATTGAAGATCTGTTCCGCAGTTGGCCCCTGACCTTGTTGTGATAGACGATATTGAGCTTTTCCATTGTCTCTTTTCACAGATGTATCTGCATTCCTGTGCTTTCCATCCGGTGAGGTCCATGTGTATAGCTGCCGTTTATGTTGTTGATAAAAGGTATTTGCAATGAATAAGTCATTGGTCATGCAAAATTCTATCACATAATCTCTGACTTCATTTCTATCACCAAGACTATATTTTCAATCTACTGATCCTTCTTTGTTCCCAACTTTAGCATTCCAATCACCAGTAATTATCAATACATCTTGACTGCATATTTGGTCAATTTCAGACTGCAGAAGTTGATAAAAATCTTCAATTTCCTCATCTTTGGCCTTAGTGGTTGGTGCATAAATTTGCATAATAGTCGTATGAACTGGTCTTCCTTGTAGGCATATGTATACTATCCAATCATGGATAGCTTTGTATTTCAGGATACATCTTGAAATTTTCTTTTTGATGATGAATGTAATGCCATACCTTTTTAGTTTGTCATTCCCAGCATAGTGGACTACATGAGTGTCCAATTCAAAATGGCCAGTACTAGTCCATTTCAGCTCACTAATGCCTAGGATATTGATGTTTATGCATTCCATTTCATTTTTGATGAATTCCAATGTTCCTAGATTCATATTTTATACATTCTACATTTTGATTATTAATGGATATTTGCAGCTGTTTCTTCTCATTTTGAGTCATGCCACATCAGCAAATGAAGGTCCCCAAAGCTTAACTCTATCCAAGTCATTAAGGTCAACTCTAATTTGAGAAGGCAGCTCTTCCCCAGTCATATTTTGAGTGCCTTCCAACCGGAGGTGTTCATCTTCTGACACTATATCAGACAACGTTCTGCTGCTATTCATAAGATTTTTATTGGCCAATTTTTTCAGAAGTAGGCTGCCAGCTCTTTCTTTCTAGTCTGTCTTAGTCTGGAAGCTCCAGTGAAATCTGTTCACCATGGGTGATCGTGCTGGTATTTGAATTATCGGTTACAAAGCTTCCAGTATCACAGCAACATGCAAGCCACCACAGTAGGACAAACTGACAGACGTGTGGTGGACGAGAGTTGTAGGATTCATATTTACCATGAAAAAAGAGAATTATACATAGGTGAAGTGACTTGCCCTAGGTCAGATAGTTAATAAGTGGCTTGCCAGGTCTAAAAACAATGTCTTCTCTTTCCTTTTCTTTTAAATTTTTTTTATTGAACTTCAGGTGAAGGCTTACGGAACAAATAGTTTCTCATGAAACAGTAGTACACATATTGTTTTATGACATTGGTTAACAACCCCACAACATGTCAACCCTCTAACTTCTCAACCTTT